>NC_086449.1:349117038-349417038 GCF_028390025.1 Pseudophryne corroboree
CTTCACTCTGCTGAGGGAAATGTACCCATGATTCCACAGTTTTACCCAGGATACACTTCTGCAAAGCCACTCCTCTCCTCACTCCCGTTTTTGAGACTTCAGGGAGAGGAGCCATTACAGTCAGCTCTCTTGTGGAATCGTTTTTTTAGGACAATCCCTGCGTTTTAAAACACATTTATATCCTATTTTTGTACTGACTACAATAATGGAGCCTTTTTCTGACCAGATTGTGATGTTCATGCTGGCTGCAAGCATGGAGGAAGAAAGGGCTGCTGAACATCAGGATCAAGGTCAGCAAATGTCTGCATTGTGTGAGCCAGTATTGCGTGTTTCATTTCCACGTCCACGCCAGTATCGCACTAGGCGTGAACTGGAGGATCTCAGCGAGTTCGAGGTGATTCAAAATTATCGCTTATCGACTCGCGACATATATTCGCTGTACGCTCTGTTGGAGGCCGACCTGGAACCTTGGGCACGAACCAATCGCGCAGTCAGCGGTTTCCAGAAACTGCTGGCTACGTTACATTTTTTGGCGTCAGGCACATTCCAGCCTACTTTGTCTCAAACATGCGGTTTTTCACAGTCGACACTGTCACGCTGTATAACCCAGGTCATTAGGGCTTTCCGCAAATTGACGATCCAGTTCATCACATTTCCAGATACGGACAGCGGATGTCGTGAGATCAAATTAGGCTTTTTTACCAAATACAATTTTCCCAATGTTCTGGGTGCGATTGACTGTACCCACGTGCAGATCAGACCGCCACGGAATTCGGAAGAATGTTTTCGGAACCGAAAACATTTCCATTCCATGAATATACAGGCGGTCTGTGATGTCAACATGAAATTTTTGAATATTTTTGTGGGATTTCCTGGATCGTCTCACGACTCCTTCATCCTAAGTCAGTCATCGCTGTTTGACAATTTCGAAACAGGAAACATGCCGGGTGGCTGGCTGTTAGGTATTTATTTTAATAGTTTTTATTTTATTATATTTTTTATTTTTATTTTTTATATTACCCACCATATTTTTCATTTCCATAGGCGATGCGGGTTATCCCAACAAATCGTGGCTCTTGACCCCATTGTCTAATCCTGATGGTAGAGCAGAAAAACGTTACCAAGAGACACACAAAGCATCGAGGCAAGTAATTGAGCGTGCCTTTGGTGTACTTAAAAGCCGGTTTAGATGTTTAGACACTTCCGGTGGTGCTCTTTTGTACTCACCGGCGAAGGTTTGCGGCATGGTAAATGCATGTTGTATTTTACACAACATATGTGTCACAAACCGTTTGCCGGTGACTCTTCATCGCAGTGCTTTCCGACGCGGGAACCGTTCTTCTGCTCTACCGGTGGGTATGGACGAAGGAGATGATTCCCGACGGACATTGATCCAAAGCTTTTTTTCCACTGCCTGTGAGTATACTTGTAACATTTGTATTATCGTGTAAACTGAGATTGTAATATTCTAAAAAAAAATCTTTATTTATGTATTTCAGAGTATTACGTCCTGTTGACGCAACTTCCCAGGCCTGTTTCCAAAGTTTCGTCCTGTTGACGACCTGTTACCCCCTGTTTTTTCCTGTTGTTGGGTTGCCGCAAATATTGGACCCGTTTATCCAAATCTACCATGGGCGACCTACTTGTGATGTGGACCTGAACCTTCGCCATGTAGCAGACAACCCCCCTCACAATCCCCCTCAATTGAGATGTAATGCCCAAAACTCCCTCTTGCCCAAGTAACCCCGGCATGCCCAAAGTGCATCCCTCCGGCATTTGCAAAACTGCACATCCAATCATGCCCTGACAGCAATGCTTACGCTGCGTCAGGGAATGTTTGGATGTGTAGTTTCTCAAGTGCCGGAGGGTTGCATTTGGGACAAAGGCCGATGTAACCTGCTTGTACCTTGTCTTCGGATGACACAAATACCTGGAACCTCATACTATTCTCTTCCACAGGTCTTGCGGAGTATCCTTCCCAAGTTGCGTGGATGTGAAGGGACACGCCAGTTCCCCTGATGTACCATGGACGACCTACTTGTGATGTGGACCTGAACCTCCGCCATGTAGCAGACAACCCCCCTCAGGTGAGATGTATTGCCCAAAACTCCCTCTTGACCAAGTCACCCCGGCATGTCCAAAGTGCAGCTCTCCGGCATTTACAAAACTACACATCCAATCATGCCCTAACAGCAATGCTTACGCTGCGTCAGGGAATGTTTGGATGTGTAGTTTCTCAAGTGCCGGAGGGCTGCATTTGGGACAAAGGCTGCTGTAACCTGCTTGTGTCAAAGTGTTGCTTGTACCTTGTCTTTTCCATAGAAGGGTGACACTATTACCAATAGCTGGAACCTCATACTATTCTCTTCCACAGGTCTTGCGGCTTATCCTTCCCAAGTGGCGTGGATATGAAGAGACACGACAGTTCCCCTGATGTACCATGGCATGGGCGACCTACTTGTGATGTGGACCTGAACCTCCGCCATGTAGCAGACAACCCCCCTCAGGTGAGATGTATTGCCCAAAACTCCCTCCTGTCCAAGTCACCCTGGCATGTCCAAAGTGCAGCCCTCCGGCATTTGCAAAACTGCACATCCATTCAAGCACTGATACACCAATGCTTACGCTGCGTCAGGGAATGTTTGGATGTGTAGTTACTCAAGTGCCGGAGGGCTGCATTTGGGACAAAGGCTGCTGTAACCTGCTTGTGTCAAAGTGTTGCTTGTACCTTTTCTTTTCCATAGAAGGGTGACACTATTACCAATAGCTGGAACCTCATACTATTCTCTTCCACAGGTCTTGCGGAGTATCCTTCCCAAGTGGCGTGGATGTGAAGAGACACGACAGTTCCACTGATGTACCATGGCATGGGCGACCTACTTGTGATGTGGACCAGAACCTCCGCCATGTAGCAGACAACCCCCCTCAGGTGAGATGTATTGCCCAAAACTCCCTCCTGTCCAAGTCACCCCGGCATGTCCAAAGTGCAGCCCTCCGGCATTTGCAAAACTACACATCCAATCATGCCCTGATACACCAATGCTTACACTGTGTCAGGGAATGTTTGGATGTGTAGTTACTCAAGTGCCGGAGGGCTGCATTTGGGACAAAGGCCGCTGTAACCTGCTAGTGTCAAAGTGTTGCTTGTACCTTTTCTTTTCCATAGAAGGGTGACACTATTACCAATAGCTGGAACCTCATACTATTCTCTTCCACAGGTCTTGCGGAGTATCCTTCCCAAGTTGCTTGAATCATCATGGATGAAAAGGGACACGACAGTTCTCCTGCTGTACCATGGGCGACCTAACACAATACCACTGCATCTCATATATTACATTTTATTTACTAATAATTTAAAGAAAAACCACAAAAAACTTCTCATTTTAAAAATTTATTGAAGAAATATAATTGTATTTTATTTTGGAATCAAAAATAAAATGTAATAAAACAAAAAAATAGTGTTTGTTCTTCTTTACATTCTTTTCTTGTGTAGATATCTGTGGGGAAAAAAATCCATATTAAGTAAAGACATTAATGATGTCATGTTCATTCCTTTCCCAAGAACATTTGTGGAACCACACAATACAGCATGACCCATTGCTGTGCTGTGTGGTTCCACAAGGGCAGGCGGTCCAAAGTGGAATAGTGGTGTCAGTGGTCAGCACTTTGACACGCCTGCACTTGTGGAACCACACAGCCCAGCATGACCCATTGCTGTGCTGTGTGGTTCCACAAGGGCAGGTGGTCCAAAGTGGAATAGTGGTGTCAGTGGTCAGCACTTTGACACGCCTGCACTTGTGGAACCACACAACCCAGCATGACCCATTGCTTGGCTATGTGGTTCCACAAGGGCAGGCGGTCCAAAGTTTCTTGAATATATACATTGAAACATGGCTTTAATCACCTTGGTACGCAGAACACGAACTACGCCGTCCACTTCAATTTTCCACCCAATCCTATGAATAAGCCAAAAATAAACACTAGTGAATAGTAAATTCACACAACAGTGAAAGCCTATTGTACACTAATACAAAAAGGAGTTTTTTTGTAAAAAAAAAAAAAAGTGGTATCAGAATAGCTCTTTGGCCCATCATACATGTAGCCACAAGGAGCTTTCATCCGTTACCACACGCGCCCGCTTACATGCCCGCACATGTATGCCTAGACATAAAGCTCCTTGGTAGTATCCGGTCGAGAGTGGGGGAGCCCAACACAAACATAACATTATTAAGAAAAAAAAAAAACTAATGGGAGGGGGAGAAAGGGATACATGAAAAACATAAGAGTAAATAATAAAACAATACGACCGGGCTTATGGTGGTTGTCCGTCCGGATCCTCTTCTTCCTCCTGATGGGGCGTCGATGCCCTGGGCGGCTGGGGAGTGTGTTGACTTGGCCTCGGTGGCCGTGCGGGTGTAGATGATGCGGCCTGTGTTGGTGGTGGAGGCATCTGGTGGGTGGGGTACATCCCTGTATATCCTTGGTACAGCTGTGACCGTCTATACCAGGATGGTGGTGGAGGAAGGGAAGGAGGCGTCCGTGTGGCTTGTGATGGCGGAAGTGGTGGTTCACCAGCGTGTTGATGAGCTGGCTCTGGGAGCTTATCGTACATCATCTGCAGTGTGGTTGCGATGATCTGTTGGCTGGATGCCGAATGTCGTTGGCTCTCCGACATGTTGTCAACGCTGTGTGCCAGGCATGATGTGTTATCCACCAGCCGGTTGATGGATGTGGCCAGAACGTGAAGGATGTCCATAGTCTCCCTGTGATCTTCTCGTCTGGTCTTTTGCGTTTCTGCCGTGCTGTCGGCATGAGCCTTTTGCATTTCAACCAAACCGTTTGCCATCTTCTCCATTATCTTCTCAATGGTGTCCAGTCTGGTTTCAACGACATTCGTGTAGGTATCCTGGCGGGCAGTCATCTCTGCTGCCAGGGTGTGTACCCTCCGAACATTTGAGGGATCCTGCCCTTCCTGTACGTCTGCCACCAATTGCATTTGTGCAGCTGAAAAGAAAATTAGAAATTAGTATACATATTCATACATTTGTTTGAAGGCTCACAATTCGATATTTACTCACACAGGGATGTAGAAACAGCGGGCTGCTGCACTTCCACCTCGTCGTCCGACGAATCCTGTAGGAGATCCGGCCTGAAGAAGGAACCAATCCCCGACGCAAGTCCGCTGCTGGTCCGTGGCACCTCTGTTTGCAAAAGGAAAAAAAATTAAAGTTAATAAACTATACAAAAATGGCGCCCCCACCCCTCCCATCCACCCCCAAAGAAAAAAATACAAACCTTCTCCATCCGGTGGTGCCGCTGCTCCAGGAGCTTCACTTGTCCTCAATTCTGGAGACTTTTCAAGGGTCTGGCTGGATACTTCTGCACGGCTGTCTTCAAACCCAAGTAAAGTCTCGTCCGTTAACCCTGTAGACTCAAACAGTTCGGGTGATGGGTCCACAAGGGTAGTGTCTTGTTGAGGCTCTTCGGTCACAGTCCCAGAGCTCCTGGAGAGATGACGAGCTGGTGATGGCCTGCGCGCAGGAGATGTACTTTGGCACCCAGCTGGTGGTGTGGTCGCCGACGGTGTCTGGTGACGTTCTGTGCGCTGATGTCTGGCGCTGCGCAGGTGATGGTCCGCGCACTGGCGATGTCCTGCGCGCAGGTGATGTCCTCTGGGCAGGCGTGTCTGGGGAAACATTAGCAAATAAAAAAAATAAAAAATAAAAGATTAGTGCAGCTCATCTGAATGTATTCTTACCATCAGGCCTCCTTCTGCACTACTTGTCTCCCGCCGTCTTCCGTCTTCTGGGCGGTTCTTCCTCCTCGGGAAAGCCAGCAGGACGGCTAGAGTCCACACCTCCGCGAACTCCTTGGACCATGGCAGGGTTAATGCGCCTTTTAATAACTTCCTCCCAGGGTAGCCACTTCAGATTGAGAGCCGGACCACCTACCGTAGCTGTCTCATGTCGGCGCTGAATCCCCATCTTCTTCTTGGTCTGTCTGCGGCAATCACTGTACCGCTTCATGCAGTTTCTGGTGCTCCGGCGGTTTCCAGATACTGCAGTGACTTGTCTCGCGATGGCATCCCAGATGTTTCGCTTGGTCTTAGCTGCTGTGGTCTGTGCCCTTGGTCCATACAGAACGTCGTAGGACCTGTCGACGCCATACACTAGGGCACAGTTTTCCGCCTCAGTGTATCTGGGTCCACGCGGCTTCTTCTGTCCTGCGTCTTCACCAGAGGCTTCCTCCTCCGACTGATCCTCTGGCTGGCTTCTTGCCTTTAGGGATTAAAAAAACAAAACATGCATTTAATAAGATCGGTATGTACCTGTGAGTGTCAGTATCCCTGGCAGTGCGCAAAGATAACTGTAGGTGTGCATGGCAGTGCGCAAACTAGGGTGTGTCAAGTTGGATGCTATTGTGTCTGCAGGTGTTGTCAGTATTTACCTTTCTAGGCTTTTTCTTTTGCTTCTCCCTTTGGTCCCTTGACGACCGCGGCTGGTCACTGGATGCCTGTCCGGTCGTATCCTCCTCCTGGGTCGGCTCCCACTCCTCATTGCTGTGCAGGGAAAGTTCTTCTGAGGGGTGGGGGGAAGGGGGCATCGGGGCCATCTGGACATCTCTGTTGTAAAAAGAAAAAAATATATTTTTACAAATTTAACACACATTACAAAATTACATGCAACCACACGTCATGCTGCTGGGACCCCAGTGCTCAAGCAGGACCAAACAACAACAAAAATTTAAAATTAGAAAAAAACCACAGCCAAACAAGCCAAAACCCCCGTAGAAGCATCCCTGCACATGCTGGTGGTCAACCAGTGCTACAAAAGGAGCAAAAAACATGTTTTGTAAACAAACTACACCACATGTCGGCCACATGGCAGATACCGACACGGTCAAAGTCAGCCCAAACAAGCCAAAAAGTACCTCCAGCATGTGCAGGCATGCACCAGTGCTAAAATATGAGCAAAAAAACATGTTCTGGGAACAAACAACATCACATGTCGACCACATGCTGCATACCGACACACTCTAAAATCACCCCAAACAAGCCAAAAAGCATCCCTACACATGCTGGAGGTCAACCAGTGCTAAACTAGGAGCAAAAAACATGTTTTGGAAACAAACTACACCACATGTCGGCCACATGGCAGATACCGACACGGTCAAAGTCAGCCCAAACAAGCCAAAAAGTACCTCTAGCATGTGCAGGCATGCACCAGTGCTAAAATATGAGCAAAACAACATGTTTTGGGAACAAACGACATCACATGCCAACCACATGTTGGATACCGACACACTCTAAAATCACCCCAAACAAGCCAAAAATCATCCCTGCACATGCTGGAGGTCAACCAGTGCTAAACTAGGAGCAAAAAACATGTTTTGGCAACAAACTACACCACATGTCGGCCACATGGCAGATACCGACACTGTCAAAGTCAGCCCAAACAAGCCAAAAAGTACCTTCAGCATTTGCAGGCATGCACCAGTGCTAAAATATGAGCAATAAAACATGTTTTGGGAACAAACAACATCACATGTCGACCACATGTTGGATACCGACACACTCTAAAATCACCCCAAACAAGCCAAAAAGCATCCCTGCACATGCTGGAGGTCAACCAGTACTAAACTAGGAGCAAAAAACATGTTTTGGAAACAAACTACACAACATGTCGGCCACATGGCAGAAACTGACATGGTCAAAGTCAGCCCAAACAAGCCAAAAAGTACCTCCAGCATGTGCAGACATGCACCAGTGCTAAAATATGAGCAAAAAAACATGTTTTGGGAACAAACAACATCACATGTCGACCACATGTTGGATACCGACACACTCTAAAATCACCCCAAACAAGCCAAAAAGCATCCCTGCACATGCTGGTGGTCAACCAGTGCTAAACTAGGAGCAAAAAACATGTTTTGGAAACAAACTACACCACATGCCTGCCACATGGCACATACCGACACGGTCAAAGTCAGCCCAAACAAGCCAAAAAGTACCTCCAGCATTTGCAGGCATGCACCAGTGCTAAAATATGAGCAAAAAAACATGTTCTGGGAACAAACAACATCACATGTCGACCACATGCAGCATACCAACACACTCTAAAATCACCCCAAACAAGCCAAAAAGCATCCCTACACATGCTGGAGGTCAACCAGTGCTAAACTAGGAGCAAAAAACATGTTTTGGAAACAAACTACACCACATGTCGGCCACATGGTAGATACCGACACGGTCAAAGTCAGCCCAAACAAGCCAAAAAGTACCTCCAGCATGTGCAGGCATGCACCAGTGCTAAAATATGAGCAAAAAAACATGTTTTGGGAACAAACGACATCACATGTCGACCACATGTTGGATACCGACACACTCTAAAATCACCCCAAACAAGCCAAAAAGCATTCCTGCACATGCTGGAGGTACACCAATGCAAAAGCATGACCCAAAAAACACTTATGAAAAAAAAAAACGTGAAAAACTACCCCCAAACAAACAACTCCCAAAAAAACATGCAGCAATACAAGCAGGAGCTATATACACATACCTGCACACATATACATATCCCAAACACCCCAAAGCAATGCCACATGTACACCTCATGGCACCCCCCCCCCCCCACACTACACAAACACATACATGCAACGCCAGACCACATGTGTACTTACCTACAAATGTAGAAATCGCTCCAAAAACGACTCTCCTCCGGGGTAACAGGTATCCTCCTGTCCGTCCTGGATTAAAGCCTGCTGGGTGTCCAAACGATACCACAGCAAACAACACCAATTTGCTAGCTCTGCAGCTCCTCCACTCCACTCTGCAGGTTCACAAAATGGCTGCTGAGCACGCAGCAAACAAGCCCTATAAAGGGATCAAAACGGCGGGAAGTCGAATCCAGGACGCCCACTACTCGACGATTGGTCCGTTATTCAACAAGGGGAGTGTCGAATGCGTTTTGTATTGCATATGTCGAATTCATGGTCCCGGGCGGAGGGTTTCGGCTGTCGAGTACAGTCGAATCCTAAAACGGACGAAAAAAAGACGCAATTCGGCCAGAAATGCATATACCCCTATATATATATATATATATATATATATATATATATATACATACACTGCTCAAAAAAATAAAGGGAACACTTAAACACAATGTAACTCCAAGTCAATCACACTTCTGTGAAATCAAACTGTCCACTTAGGAAGCAACACTGATTGACAATCAATTTCACATACTGTTGTGCAAATGGAATAGACAACAGGTGGAAATTATAGGAAATTAGCAAGACACCCCCAATAAAGGAGTTGTTCTGCAGGTGGTGACCACAGACCACTTCTCAGCTCCTATGCTTTCTGGCTGATGTTTTGGTCACTTTTGAAAGCTGGCGGTGCTTTCACTCTAGTGGTAGCATGAGACGGTGTCTACAACCCACACAAGTGGCTCAGGTAGTGCAGCTCATCCAGGATGGCACATCAATGCGAGCTGTGGCAAGAAGGTTTGCTGTGTCTGTCAGCGTAGTGTCCAAAGCATGGAGGCGCTACCAGGAGACAGGCCAGTACATCAGGAGACGTGGAGGAGGCCGTAGGAGGGCAACAACCCAGCAGCAGGACCGCTACCTCCGCCTTTGTGCAAGGAGGAACAGGAGGAGCACTGCCAGAGCCCTGCAAAATGACCTCCAGCAAGCCACAAATGTGCATGTGTCTACTCAATCGATCAGAAACAGACTCCATGAGGCTGGTATGAGGGCCCAACATCCACAGGTGGGGGTTGTGCTTACAGCCCAACACCATGCAGGACGTTTGTCATTTGCCAGAGAACACCAAGATTGGCAAATTCGCCACTGGCGCCCTGTGCTCTTCACAGATGAAAGCAGGTTCTCACTGAGCACATGTGACAGACGTGACAGAGTCTGGAGACGCCAAGGAGAACGTTCTGCTGCCTGCAACATCCTCCAGCATGACCGGTTTGGCAGTGGGTCAGTAATGGTGTGGGGTGGCATTTCTTTGGGGGGCCGCACAGCCCTCCATGTGCTTGCCAGAGGTAGCCTGACTGCCATTAGGTACCGAGATGAGACCCTCAGACCCCTTGTGAGACCATATGCTGGTGCGGTTGGCCCTGGGTTCCTCCTAATGCAAGACAATTCTAGACCTCATGTGGCTGGAGTGTGTCAGCAGTTCCTGCAAGACGAAAGCATTGATGCTATGGACTGGCCCACCCGTTCCCCAGACCTGAATCCAACTGAGCACATCTGGGACATCATGTCTCGCTCCATCCACCAACGCCACGTTGCACCACAGACTGTCCAGGAGTTGGCGGACGCTTTAGTCCAGGTCTGGGAGGAGATCCCTCAGGAGACCATCTGCCACCTCATCAGGAGCATTCCCAGGCATTGTAGGGAGGTCATACAGGCACGTGGAGGCCACACACACTACTGAGCCTCATTTTTACTTGTTTTAAGGACATTACATCAAAGTTGGATCAGCCTGTAGTGTGTTTTTCCACTTTAATTTTGAGTGTGACTCCAAATCCAGACCTCCATGGGTTAATAAATTTGATTTCCATTGATAATTTTTGTGTGATTTTGTTGTCTGCACATTCAACTATGTAAAGAACACAGTATTTAATAAGAATATTTTATTCATTCAGATCTAGGATGTGTTATTTTAGTGTTCCCTTTATTTTTTTGAGCAGTGTATATTTATATATATATATATATATATAATAGAAATCCAGAGGTCTTAGTTACATACAGTTTGCAAACGTATGATAAATTTGCAAACGTATGATAAATTGTATCAAAACTGTTAGGAAAAACACAAGGAAAAGGAAGCCAGTGTGGTTTGCGAAAGAAGTAGCAAATATTGTGAAAGAAAAAAAGATGGCTTTTAGGAAATATAAGCAGTTACGCCACTGGAGATGTAGATGTGAGAGGTGCGTGTGCAAACTCAAAGTAGTATAAAAATGAAGCTGTCCAGTATTTGTGGGCTGCATGCAAAAGCAGAGAGTGTTTGCCCTGCATACAAAATCAATAACTGTGTTTGCAACCCTTGCAGTGCCACATGGTTTGTTCCAGATGCAAAGGTATTTTGTTTTTTAATTTGCTCCCAACGTATTCTGGGTACACACTAAAAGATGCTATGTCACAGCGAAGGCCAGACGTAATGTACCAATATACCCTATGTAACAATACCCACTGCACAATATATTGTATGTCGGCGGACGAAGGCCGTGTACGTGCAATCATGGTAAACACTATACAATGTGGGTGATATATCGTTCCGATCCACGCTGGAATGGTAGATCGTCCAATTTGTCGCTTAGTGTATACCTAGCTTAGAATCAGCCTCATTCTGTGTCCAAAATGCATTTGTATAAGCTTGTCGTAAGCGTAGCATACACACTAGATTTACATCAGGAGAAAGCAATAGTAAATGTGTCAGGTTGTTTCTACACTGAAATACTAGCATAAGCACATGGTTGGCTGACAGTGTTGTAAAGGCTATACTGTAGTAACAGGTTCCAATTTGCACACAATGTAATATTTTAGTTGTGTCATATAAATAAGACAGCGTCCATGTAAGGACAGTGTTACATATAAATACTAAAGTCACATTGTAAAATACAGTTAACTTCAGATGCAAATATTATATTACAGGATAACGCATATACACTTCCTGATACAAAACAGCAATTGATTGTGATAATTCCATTCCAGATAATTAGCTACTCTACTACTGCAAATTTGTATTTTCTACATGATTCACATCTATCTTTCCTGTGCCCTATAATTTAACAGTAATTAGTTCTAACTGCTGTATGTTCCTAGAGATGGAAGCTCTCCATCAACTGAAACAGAGTATAACTGATGAGACAAATGTAATAAAATTATATAAATGTATTTAATGTACCGTATGTTTACCAAGCATAAAAAGAGCAATTTTATTACTGAATTGAGAAACAAAAATGAAATATGATAAATAATAGCTGAACTATACAAATAGAGTTTATGGCCATATTTATTCATTATTGGGAATTGGACTCCGTATGTGCAGGTGGAGAGTGTCCTGTGAAACCCTCTCCTGGTAACTTTGTATCCAATAGAATACATTCACTTTGCAGCCTTTAGCTTGGTAAATCTGGAATTTATGGTAAGCAGTCCCACTTTTGCCATAGAAAACTGGAGATTGCAGCAGGTACAGTTCCCCTGTACAGACATCCACTCCAAAAGAGGTTGATGAATGGACAGATTTAGCAAGTTTTTAAAAGGCAAAACCTGGTGTTGCCCTTTTTTTTTAAACGAAAATGTTATTGAGCAGGGTAGGAAAAAGTTACACCAAGTAGACTTGACATCATTAGCAACAGAGCATCATATATAACAATGTTGACAACAAGAATTTGGGGTCAAGGCCTCGTAGGTATTAATTAATATCAATAAAGGCATAACAAATCGAAATACAGAAACAGCATAACTATTTTTTCTAAGTGGGGAAAAATAGTCAGATTGATAACAAGAAAGGTGTATAATAGAGGAAGGAAAAATTAAAGAGTAACCCTTTATAGATATACAATTAAAGGAATAGAAGAAAAGAGAGAACAAGAAGAGAGGGACGAAAAAGGGGGGAGGAAGGGGGGGGGGAGAAGGAGTATAGGAAGAGAGAGGATCAAAGGAATAGCGGAAGAAAGGAATAGAGGAATAGCCATTCGAGGTGTTTGCATATTATCAGTGCGACATAATGATCTGCAAGGTGAAGTTAAATGGTTGCTTGGGGAGGTTCGGCCACATAGCAGGTAGTCCAAGGTGACCAGACACGAACAAATTGAGTCGGAGTATCGTGTATAACTGAGGAGATGGGGTGACAGATTTCCAATTTGCTGCAATTTGACATATAGCCGTATTAAGTATATGAGTGATCAATTTATGTGTTGGTCGCGGGAGGTGGGCTATTGGTCTAGCTAAAAGTGAGTACAAAGGGGAAGGGGGCATATCAAAATCAGTAATATTTTTAATTAATATATGTAGTTTACATCCAATAGTGACTTATACAAGGACATAACCACCATACAGTATGTCTAACAAGGTCCCTCTTTGGCCACATTGATGCCAGCCAAGATCCAACGTGTTTGGATAAATAGTACGGAGGCGGGTAGGAACCAGATACCATCGAACATAAAGCTTATATGCATTTGCCTTTATACGTACTGAAATCGAGCATTTCGATAGTGCCTGCTTAATTTGGGACCTTTCTCCAGAAGTGAGGACCTCACCCACGTCTTTTTCCCAGGCCAATTCAAGAGCTTCTTTAGGAGGCAGGTTGTGAGATAATAGGGTCTGATACAATGAAGATATGAGCCCCTTAGATGACTGATGGTGACGACAAAGAGATTCAATGGCTGAAGTAGGTTTAACCGGGATAGGACGCTCGATTGAATGTTAAAAGTGACGAATCTGTAAGAATTGCTGGAAGATCTTGTTGGGAAGATTAAAGCGAGATTACACGCTATCGAAATCTGGGTAGGTGTGTAGAGTGGCAAGGTCCAAAGGAATTAAGAGATTATGAGTAGTCCATAGGTGAAACTGGTGATGATCCATACTCAGGGTGAACAGGGGCAAACGCAGGATTTACTGAGGTGGGTTTCCACAGGGCCGTCTTTTCGTATGGGCTCAATGGGCTCTTGCCCAAGGGCCCCAGGAGTATAGGGGCCCTTGTCTGATATCTGAGGGTCCCCTCTTTCCAGGGGAACAAGATTTTTTAAAATCGGCCCTGGGGAACCGGAGATATTCGACTTGAAAGCAGTGGTACCCATCCAAGCCTGTTAATTCCTCTTCCCAGACAGATATCTTGGGTTCTGTCTGACTTAGAGTTTTTCTGAGGACATAATCCAAAAGCTGTGACTCTCCCCTTTTGGTGGACACTGTCATCTTTTCTCTACTATGCCCAGAACCAGAGATATCAGCCTTCAAGCAGTTGGTCCCTGCTCCAGCTTCACACGCCTAATATGCAGTTTTAGATTTTCGTTGGTGAATTGCTCTGGCTTCTGAACTCTGATCACCAAGTCTCCAGAACCTTCTGAAAGGTGAGACTCTCTAGTTTTTATCCCATTCAAAGCGGAGAAATGCATCTTCAGGAGCTTGAGATATCTGCAGTCAAGCAAGCATTCCTCCTACCGGAAAATGATAAATATTAACCCCACTCCACTATCCACCCCTCTCCTACATATTAACTACCCCCTACCACCCTGGAAGTCATGTACAAGGGCTTCTTCATTCAGCCCAATGCCCCCTTCTACAGTTTAGCCCCATCTGTGCAGTACAGGGGTAATTAGCAGAAATTACTGCTCCAGGTCCAACATGATGAGCGGAAAACAGAACACCCCCTACCGCCCGCGGGACATCAAAGCTGCCGCTGATAGCTCCCCCCCACCCCTACAGCTGGAGGATGGGTAGGGGGCCCAGAGCCTTGATGTGCCCAGGGGCCTACACTGCTGGATAGACGGCCCTGGGTTTCCATATACATAAACATGAGGTGTGTGTGTGTGTGTGTGTGTGTGTGTGTGTGTGTGTATATATATATATATATATATATATATAAATCAGAATTATAATTCAGAACACACCATATATTTTGGAAGTAACATATAGCAATATATTTACTAACACTAAAAATAGCAGTCACGGAAAGAGAAAGTATTACACTAAATTTAATGATATAGGGACTGACTCATATGTAAAATAATAATAATAATAATAATTTTATTTATATAGCGCTCTTTCTCCAATAGGATTCAAGGCGCTTAACAGATACATAGCATAATATAGTACAGAAAATAATGCAGTACAGAACAGATTTTCATAAAATACAGAAGCATGGAGATACTAAAGGGACAATTATGGGAATGCTTGAGTAAAAAGGAAAGTCTTGAGTCTACTTTTGAAGGATTCTATAGTTGGGGCCTCTCGCACTATGCGGGGAAGTGATTTCCATAGAGTCGGAGCCACATGACTAAAAGCTCGACCCCCAGATGAATTGCGGGAGATTCTAGGTACTGCTAAAAGTCCTTCATCTACAGATCGCAGTAATCGAGTGGGGCAGTACGGGGTCAGTAGCTGCTTCAGGTACCTTGGGCCCTGGTCATGTAGTGCTTTGAAACTCAGTAAGCCAATCTTGAAGATGATTCGCCATCTTATAGGCAGCCAGTGAAGGGAGTAGAGTATGGGTGTTATGTGGCTAGAACGGGGCTGGTTGGTTAACAGCCTGGCAGCTGTGTTTTGCACCAGCTGTAAGCGGTGCAATTCTTTTGCTGGGAGACCAAGGTAGAGGGCATTACAGTAGTCTAATCGAGATGATACAAATGCGTGGATGACTTTTGGCAGATCATCTGAGGGAATTAAGTGCTTGATTCTGGCTATGTTCCTCAGGTGAAAGAATGAGGATTTGATTGTGGCTGATATCTGATGTTTAAGTGTCAAGCCACCATCCAGGACAACGCCAAGATTCCACACACGATCAGTGGTTTGTAATTCCGAATCCCCGAGTGTAAGTCCAGTTGGTTGGCTATGCTGCAGTCTTGTCCTTTGATGCTGCGGTCCTATCATAAGGACCTCTGTTTTATCCGGGTTCAGTTGCAGCCAACTAGCACTCATCCCCTCCTGGAGTTCAGCTAGACAGCCATTTAGGGTTACTATTGGGTTATCAGTGCCCGGAGCAAAGGACAAGTACAGTTGTGTATCATCTGCATAGCAGTGGTAGACTAGCCCATGGCGCCTGTTTATTTCATCCAGCGGGAGCATGTATACTGCAAAAAGCATGGGGGATAGTATAGAACCTTGTGGGACACCACATGGCATTGGCACTGGTGGTGATGAGTATAATCCAGACGATACTCTCTGTGACCTGCCTGTGAGAAATTATTTGAACCAATTTAGGACTGTGCCATCCAGTCCACAAAAATGTATCAGTCGCTCAATCAGAAGCCCATGGTCCACGGTATCAAATGCTGCAGAGAGATACAGAAGGATTAATATTGAACAGTCGCCTCTGTCTCTTGCCGTCAGAAGATCATTTAACACACACACCAGGGTTGTTTCAGTGCTATGTCTTCTCCTGAATCCTGATTGGAATGGATCATAGATATCATGGGTTGTCAGGTGGGTTTCCAGTTGATTTGCAACCACTTTCTCAATAACCTTTCCTAGAAAAGGAAGGTTTAATACCGGTCTATAGTTGGTCATGCAGTCGGGATCTAAATTAGGTTTTTTAAGAAGAGGTCTAACAATTGCTTCCTTTAGGGGTCCAGGAAATATGCCTGTCTGCAAAGAGCATTGAACAATTTTTGCAAAGACAGGACCAATTATATCCATACAACCTATTAGAAGCTTGGTTGAGGCAGGGTCCAGATCACAGGTGGTGGGACGCAAAATCCGAGCAATTTCAGCAATGTCCTTTTCATCCACTGGGTGAAAGCTGGTCCATGAAGGCAGGTGGGTTATATTGGCAGGTTTTGTAGTTTGACACTCCTCTGATGGCACTGTGGAGATTCCAGCCCGAATGGTGGATATTTTATCTGCAAAGAAGTTTGCAAACTCGTTGCATCTTGCTTGGGAGAGCGTTTCATCAGTCTGCAGGCATGCAAAGCATCTCCACTGTGCAGAAAAGTTGAGCTGGCCTATTGTTTGCTGCCGTGATCTCATTTGACAGAAACTGTGATTTCTTACGGGTGATTGTCGATTGATATTCTTCAAAATGGTTATTATATTTAATTCATCTCTTGATTTATTACAAAATATAAACTCTCTTTACAACCATTGCAACCCTGTGGATTAACTAATTGATGTCACTGAATTGTCACTGAATTTCATTGAATTTTTTATTCACAGTTTCTTTTATTAAATTGTGTATGCTGCACTTTTCAGCCATTGATTTTAATAATATGATAATATGCTGTATATTTATTTTACATATCATTATAGTCTTTTCAGCTGTATAGCTTTCCATAGTTTGTAAAAAAGTACATATACAGTTAGTATAGACATACTGCACACACGAACAGTACATAACTCACCACACTACACACTCACAGAAACACATACATTACTGTACATACATACTTACATAAATACCGGAGCTGAGATGAGACGACTGGCAGGATGTTAGGACGGAGCTCTCTGCAGTGTCATCCTGCGATCGCGGTAGCGGACGCGATTGCGGTTTGTGTATAGACGGAGAGACAGCAGTCTCATTCTCTGTAAAAAATAATTTGGCCTATAAGGGGGGGGGTTTCTGGCTACTCAGAACCCCCCCCCCCCCCCCCCCTCCCCCGCGTGCGCCACTGGTGAAGGCAGGATTGTTCCAGAGAGGGACTAGAAGTGGATGAAATGAACAAAGTTTATAAAAACGAGTGCAAAAATCCCAAACAGATAACAGGAACCGTACTGTAAGGAGGAGGGAGAGAGAAGTCGTCGGTTAGTGGGTAACACCATAAAATGGTAGAAGGAGAGTAAACTGAGAGAGTGTGAGCTTCAATGTATGTCCACACTTTCTGATTCGGAGGGGCGTGCCACTGAATACAGGAGGCTAATTGGACAGCTCAAAAATATTTAAGGAGATAGGGAATGCCCACGCCCCCAGAGGTGTGGTGTTTTTGTAATATCCTCATTTTGACTCTCAGTTTCCTGCCCTCCCAAATAAAATTCAAAATCTCTCGTTGCAGATGCTTGAGGGTCGATGCAGGGATATGAATCGTGAGTGTTTGCCAGACTAGTTTTGCCTTTTAGAAAGGAGTTGCTTAAAACTAGAGTCTAAATGGCTGACATCTCACGGCTGACTGCAACTCACAGGCTATTACATGTAATTCAAGGTCTATGAAGTTGGTAATCTATAACTGTGAAAGCAATGTTCAACTACAGTATCTCCAAAGTGTGTGTGTGTGTGGGGGGGGAGCTAGTGCAGCTTTCAGGGTACCAGTTGTTTTGATTTGTAGAAATACTTTTATGTCACTTTATTTGGCTTCAGTAATTGTGAGAATAGTAAGGGGGCCATCTATCATTCCATATGTGCGGCTATTTCACAGAAAACACCCATTTTCGGGGGTTAGCCTGAAATATTAGGTAACATCCGAATGTAAGAAGGAGGGACTGCAGCAGATATCTTCAATACCAGCTGTGATCCCTCCATTCCCACAGCAGCAGCATCCCCCATAGGTTTCTATAGGGGATGCGATGCTGCCCAATTTACCAATATCCGGAATGTGATGCATTCCTGATATCTGTCCCAGCAGCTGTTGCATCTGAAGATGGCAGTAGCCCATTGTAGCCTATGGGCTACACATTGCAATTGTAGCAGATGGAAGTGGCCTCTGTGCTTGTGCGGTCAGAGCTGACCACGTATGCACAGACCACCCTGCAGACCTCCCAGCACATCACAGGGACGGGCTCCTTTCTAAGCTCCTGTCCCTGCGTGTGCTGCATGATACAGCAGCACAATTTGATCGCATATTGCAATGCAATCCTGGGCAGTAAGATACCATCAATAACAACATATTAACAGGACATAGGTGGAGATGTACTAAGCCTTCAAGAGTGATAAAGTGGAGAGGGATAAAGTTCCTGCGAATCAGCTCCTAGCTGCAATATTACAAGCTATGTTTGAAAAATGGCAAAAGCTTATTGGATGGTCCTTTATACCCCTCCACTTTATCACTCTCCAAGGTTCAGTACATCTGCCTCATAATCACTAGATGATAACAACAGTCCGAGGGGATGTAGTTATGTTACCGGAGGTCGCATAATCTCTCCTTTCATCCTGCCCCCTCACAATTCCGACGGTCGGCATTCCGACCAACAGGGACTATTCCCACTCGTGGGTGTCCACGACACCCATAGAGTAGGAATAGCACCCATGGCGACCGTAGGGGCTTGCTACACTCGCCACCCCACACGGGATTCTGCTGCCGGAATCCCGGTGTCAGTATGCTGACCGCCAGTCTCCTGACCGCCGGTCACGCATGCCACACCCCATTCAAAGAAAGCATGTCAGTGACTGATTCCCCTGCTTGAAGAAGTGTCTACTATCAGTCCTGTTAGTAGCACATTGGATATATGTGTGTTGTCTACTTCAGATTTAGATTTTCTGACCAATCCTCAAGGGGCACAATTCAATTAGGCATTATTATGTTGCGCCTGTAAGTGCAGCTATTTGCTGCACTTATGGTGCCACGTGGAATCACAGATTTTTGTTCATGGCCTGCGTATGAAATTCTATAGGTGGAATTCAATTGTTTGAAAAGTCGTTGGGTGTCTGTTTTTTCCTGTCAATTAAGAGAGGAAAAAACATACTCCCAATTGACTTTTCAAACATTTGAATACCCCCCTATGAGTCCGGCTGAAAGGGGGACGAGTTCCGATGATGTGGCTGGCATTTCTATGCCATTGTGACGGTAAACTTGTTTTCAGTGTCATTTTACTGTATAAGTCTCGCAACTACTGAACTTCCTCCGTTATTTGTAATCAATCTGAATACCAGCCATTGTTTAACACAGACTTCAGTCTTTTTTTTTCTGGTTATTAGAGTTTTCCTGTGTGGGAGAAGGAAAATAAGATATACTGCAAGCAAAATTTGGTGGATGGGACAGGGCCCAAGACATACTGGACTCGGGAACTTGTAGGAGATGAGCTGATTCTGGTAAGACCTGATATACTGTATGTATAATCTACTTGTTAAAATGGGCAGTCATTTACAAACTGTTGTTTAAACTATCTTGTCTGTCAGAATGAGGAAACAAATTAAGTAAACAAAATCCCGCCTTTCATTTACTCGAAGACCAGTCTACTCATCATCAAGCTTTACCTAGGGGGACCCAATATTTGTTTCAAGCCAGCAGAATAGAGGTCCATTTATTTGTGGAATTCCACACAGGATATGTCTATTTTATCTTCCATGTATAAAAAAAACATGCACTAAGGATGGGAGTCATTTGATGTTTTATATCGGTAACATCGGATATTTGGTTCCAATGTTCGTTGTATAACCATTGCTAGAATTCTCCCCCGATGTTTTTCTCAATTTTCCAATTTTGTGTTGTTGTTTTTTTGTGTTACTGTGTGGTGCTTTCACTGCTTTGGGCAGCCAGCTCACTCTCTCCTTGTTTTATATTCAATAACAATTTATCTGATACAAAACAGTAACACACACTGTTGCTGACTGGGCTTCTGTGTGTGCATTGCTGCTGCTGATGGGGGTGGTGGCTGACAGCAGAGCCGGCCATAGGCATAGGCAAACTAGGCAATTGATATGCTTAAGGGCATCAGCAGCTTCTGCTGATTAAAATGATATGTGGCATGCCTATATTCTATGTGTAGCATTTCATATGCAGATAGAGCCGCAGTCACACACAGAATATAGGCATGCTGCATATCATTTTAATCAGCAGAATCTGCTTTTGCATCCTAGCGACATAGCAATGCAAATTAGATGCATTTTCATAAAAAAAAGGTGCCCGACGTTAGCATTGAGGCAAGATTTATGAGGACACATCTGTATCCAAGTAGAGGTCACAGTGTTAGTGGCAGTGTGAGTGCTGTGTGCATGTGAGTGGGTTGGTTGGGCAGTAGTGTTCTGAATATGTGTAAGGAGCATTATGTGTGTCAAGTAAAAATGCATTAATAATGTGCAACATATGTGTAAGGGGCACTATGTGTGTCATTATGTGTATAAGGGCATTAACAATATGCGGCATATGTGTAAGGGACATTATGTGTAAAAGAGCATTAATAAAGGTTGTCATAATGTGTAAGACGCATTATATTTATAAGGACATTAATGATGTGTCTCATATGTGTAAGGGGCATTACTGTGTGGAATTATGTGTATAAATGCATTACTAATGTGCAGAGCCGTAACTAGGTGTGTGCCAGAGGGGCATTGCACACAGCGCAACTGCACTGTGGGCGCACCATCTGGCAGCACCACCCGCACGGCCGCTGCCCGCCGCCCACTCTTAATTGCCTCCTGCCTCCCGCCGGCCGCCTCTGCAGTGCTTTCCTGCACGCAGGCAGAAACCCCCCCTGAGACGGACACACCTTTGCCTCAGTGGCGGATTTACGTCAAAGCAATTAACGCCCAGGCAGAAGTCGGCGGGGCCTAGGACCCATTGCGGCTCTGCAGGAAGGCACAACCTTGGACACACTGGCTCTCCACGTGGTTGCTCTCTGTCTCCCGCGTCCTGCGGGCCTCCCCACTGTGTGTGCGCCGGTGACGAGACAACGGTGAGGAGCATCATCCAGCTATCTTCAGGCTCTCAGCTTATGGGAAAGGATGTGCTGCCAGCCTACCACCCAGGACTCACTCGGCCCGGGTAAGACTCCGGCGATCTGGGTGTCCGCAGTGCGCCTGTAGCACATTTACTGTATGTTGAATGGTTAATGTGTGTGTGTGTGTGTGTGTGTGTGTGTGTGTGTGTAATGATTAATGCAGCATGTGGGGGGGGGGGTAATTATTGATGCAGCATATGGGGGTAATTATTAATGCAGCATATGGGGGGGTAATTATTAATGCAGCATATGGGGGGTAATGACTAATGTGGCAAATGGGGGGGTTAATGATTAATGTGGCAAATGGGGGGGGTGTAATGATTAATGCAGTGTGTGTGTAATGAAAGTACAGCATATAGGAGGAATGTAGTGTATAAAAGGGGGTGTAACGACTTGGTGCAGCATATAGGGGGGATGTAGTGCAGCATATTGGGGGAGGGGGATGTAGTGCAGAGTATGGGGGGTGTAACGACTTAGTGCAGCATATACAGTAGGGGGATATAGTGCAGCATATCGTAGTGATGTGGTGTAGCGATGTAGTGCGGCATGTAGGAGGGCGTAGTGATGTAATATAGTGATGTAGTGCAGTGTATTAGGGGCGTGTACTGATTTAGTGCAGCATATTGGGGGGGTGTAGTGTAGTGGTCTAGTGCAGTGTATAGGTAGGCGTACTGTAGTGATGTAATGTAGCGATGTACTGCGGTGGTGTAGTGCAGCAAAGTATTGTAGCCTATGGGGGGTGTAGTGCATTGATGTTGTGTAGTGGGGAACACGCTGCTGTGGAGGGGGCATGCCAGTGAGACACTGCAAGCACACAATGAGGATTGTTTGAGAAAGGGGGGTTCCCCTTGGTGTCTTGCTTAGGGCCCCATGAAGTCTAAATCCGCCTCTGCTCTACCTCTGTCTCCTGTGATTCCCGCAGCAATGATCGGCGCTGCCAGCAGCTCCTATAGATAGAGAGCGCTGCTCAACAAAGCTCTCCTGTGCTACGGTTGAGAGGAGCTTCGGGCACCCGGCGTCAGGGGAAGCGGTAGAACCGGCAGCGGCGGCAGGCACTAAACAGCAATGCACAAAGGATTTTTCTCTATTGGGCGCCGGGCGGCCTTTACACTCTTCTCACCGGGGCTGACCTACACTCTGCTGTGCTCCCAGTTCCAGCGCCGCTGCCTCCTTTTTCAGTGTTCCCAGCTTAACAGGACTTCAAGGGGCAGGCTCCGGCTCAATGAAGGCAGCACAGATGGACAGACCCTTGCGGCGCTGACTTCAGGTTACCTGCCCCCTCCTGTTCTATATATCGTGTATATTATATATATATATATATATATATTATACAAAATACTGTCATATATCTATGTGTATATATCTATCTTATACTGTGTGCCTCCCTATATATATACTATAGAGAGGCACACAGTATAAGATAGACATATACACATAGATATATGACAGTATGTTTGTGTGTGTGTGTATGTATATATATATATATATATATATATATTATATAAAGAAGGTAGTTACTGCTTCATTAAAGGCACTCCGGCGCACAGATAGCATAATCAGCATGAATCCATATCAGTATCAGCAACGGCACTCAGAGTTGGCATGAGGCAAAGAAGATTTGTATTAGACAAGCGTTTTCAGGGCATGCGCCATGTAATCAAGACCACACAATTATTATTTATGTTGTTTTGATGACAGTTCGCATGCCCTGAAAACTCTTGTCTAGTACAAATCTTCTTTGTCTCATGTCAACTCCGAGTGCCGTTACTGATATGGATTCATAAATATATAATCTGGAAACCCCCCTTTACAAATTCTGCGTTTGCCCCTGCTGTGTGTGGTGTGCGCTCATCTCCTCTGCTGCTGAGCGCACCCACAACCTGCACCAACGCAGCACCTTCTCCCCGGGCCCAATCAGATGCTTTGCCTCCCTCCTACCTGCAAGGGAGAGACGTGATGACGTCTTTCCCAACTGTCTCCCACAGCGCCCCGTGCCACGAGTCGCTGCGGCGTTCGGGCGGGCAGTCAGGGAGCATTCAGTCCAGCTGAGCTCACACTGACCACTGCAGCAGCACCCCAGCCTGCAGCTTCCCGTCCCTCACTAGGCTTCGCCGCTGGTCTTCCCTTGTGTCTGCAGCATTTAGGCTACAGGGATGTCAGTATAAAATCAATATCTCTCTCTCTCCATCCCTCTCTCCCCCAGGGTAATGTGTAAAAGGTGACTCTACCTTCTGTAATGTGTAAAAGGTGACTCTACCTGCTGTACTGTGTCTAAGGGAGCTATGACTGTCGTAATGTGTAAAATGGGGCTCTACCTGCCGTAATGTGTGTAAGTGGTGCTACTGTTCGGTGTAATTTGAATAATGGAGACTACTGTGCAGCATAGTATGAATTGGCATAATTTTGTAGCCACGCCCCTTCCCATGAAGCCACGCCCCTATGGGGCGCCGTTGCTGTTTCTTGCACACATCGCTAAAATGTCTAGTTACGGCACTGCTAATGTGTGGCATTATGTGTATAAGGTGCACTCAGTAGCAGATCTTGCCACGGGCAAGCAGGACTTTTGCCCGGGGTGCCGCCTTCCGGAGGGCACGGCACCATGGCAAGATCCGCCACTGTGCCCCTTGCAGTGCCCGGGTGCCCCCCGCTGGTCCCCCGCTGTGAAGGGAAACAGACGCTATGCGTCTAGTTTCCCTTCGTGGAGAGGACCTTTGCTGTGCGGTGCGCGATGATGTCATCGCGCACCGCACAGCATTGTGGCACAGATGCTAGGGGTCATAATTGACCTCTAGTGTCTATGCATCCGAGGAGAGGAGCGGCGCCGGCGGAGGTCTGGAATAAGGAGCGGGGATGTAAGTATACTTTTTTTCTTTTCTTTCAGCGGCGCTACAAATGGGGGCGTAACTGACCACGCCCCCATATTAAGCCACGCCCCTGGCATTTTGATTTTTTTTTATTTTTTTGCCCGGGGCGCCACAAGGGCAAGAACCGGCCCTGGGTGCACTACTATGTGGTGTTGCGTATAGAAAGGGCATTACTATGTCATCTAATGTAAATAAAGAGCAATACGGTGTGGTGTAATGTAAATAAGGAGCAATTCAGTGTGATGTAATGTGAATAAGGAGCTCTACTGTGAGGAGTAACATATAAAAGGTAAAGTGGTACTACTGTGGGATGTAAAGTGAATTATGGACACTATCGCATGATCAAATGTGAATATAGTTGCAGTACTGTGTGGCGTAATTTGAATTGGGGGTACTATTGTGTGGCCATGCCCCTTGCCAGCAAAAACACACCCCTTTTTGGGCTGTGCACCAAATGTGCAAACTGTTCCTATTTAAAATTTAGGGGGTATAAACACCAAAATAAGGACTGTTATGGGTGAGGGGTGATGGTGCTGAGAAAGAGGTGCAAGGTCAGAGGCGGAACCAGCGGTGGTGCTAGGGGGCACCAGCCAAAATCTTGCCTAGGGCATCATATTGGTTAGGGCCGGCTCTGGCTGACAGAGTGAAACACACTTTGGTCAGCCACTCAGCAGCAGCACATAGGACAGGGGACAGGCTGGTTGTCAGCTATTGTGAATTCAGCAGTGAATGACAATGGGGGTCATTCCGAGTTGATCGCTAGCTGCCGTTGTTCGCAGCGCAGCGATCAGTGAAAAAACTGCTAATCTGCGTATGCATATCGCGATGTATTGGTACAAAGAGCATAGTGGTTTTGCACAGGTTCTAGCGAAGCTTTCAGTCGCACGGCCGAACGCAGGAAGATTGACATGAAGTGGGCGTTTCTGAGTGTCAACTGACCGTGTTCAGGGAGTTCTTTGAAAAAACGCAGGCGTGTCGGGAAAAACGCAGGCGTGGCTGGGCGAACGCTGGGCGGGTGTCTGACGTCAAAAGCCGCCTCTCCATCGTTAGAATCAACGCATACGAAGAGTAACTACAGGGCTTGTCTTGTTTTGCACAAAAAGATTTTGCAGGCGCTCTGCTGCACAAGCGTTCGCACTTCTGCAAAGTGAAAATACACTCCCCAGTGGGCGGCGACAATGCGTTTGCACGGCTGCTAAAAACTGCTAGCGAGCGAACAACTCAGAATGACCTCCAATGGGCCTAATTCAGACCTGGTCGCACGCAGGCTATTTTTTGCACTGCTGCGACCAGGTAATCGCTGCCTACAGGGGAGGGGGTAATCGCTGTGCAGGGGTGTGATCGGCTGTGCAGTCAGCTGCACAAACAAAAGTTTGTGCAGTTTCTGCACAGCCCAGGACTTACTCAGCCGCTGCGACGATCTGGGAGGAACCCTCCCTGGAAATGGCCGGGCACGCATGCTTTTTTCCGGACACTCCCAGAAAACGGTGATTTGTCGCCCACGAATACCTTCTGCTTGTCAATCTTCTTGCGATCGCAGGTGCGGTCGCTTTCTTCGTAAGAATCATCTCTGCCCGGCCAACGCGCCTGTGCATTGCGGGTCACATGCATGCGCAGCTCAGACACGATCGCGCGGCTGCGAAAAAGTGCAGCATGTGATTGGGTCTGAATGACCCCAAATGTCAGTCACTCATTGCGTATAGGGCCCAATTCAGACTTGATCGTAGCAGCAAATTTGTTAGCAGATGGGCAAAACCATGTGCACTGCGGGGGTGGGGGGGCAGATATAACATGTACAGAGAGAGTTAGACTTGGGTGGGTTATTTTGTTTCTGTGCAGGGTAAATACTGGTTGCTTTATTTTTACACTGCAATTTAGATTTCAGTTTGAACATACTCCACAAATCTAACTCTCTCTGCACATGTTATATCTGCATCCCCCCAAACTCCCCCTCCCCCCTGGAGTGCATATGGTTTTGCCCATCTGCTAACAATTTTGCTGCTACGATCAGCAGGGTGTGTGAACAAAGGGGGTAATTCTGAGTTGATCGCAGCAGCATATTTGTTAGCAATTGGGCAAAACCATGGTGGTCATTCCGAGTTGTTCGCTATTTTTTTCGTTCGCACAAGGTATGAGCAAAATTGCGAACATGTTGCAAAATAGCGAATATCCGCCCTCAACGTGTTTTTGCTATTTCGTATGCAGGATTACATAAAGTAGGCGTATGCCAAATGACATCGCACTAATGCGAACCCATCGCATTACCACAAACCTCATCGTAAAAATCCTAACTTATCGTAGATTTACACATTCCTGTTAAAATTGCACATGCTTTAGCTAAAAAACGCACAGCAATGGGGGTTTTTTCTTTAAAGTTAAATTACACCTTTCAGTTTAAACTCCACAAACCTTCCTCAATTACGAATCCAATTAGTGTAATGAATGATAATGGTCATGACCAATTAAGTCTTCAAAGAATCCCTTAATAACACTTTGTAGGCATAATTGGACATCAACATTTAAAAGAAGTAAATAAAAATATAGATGTGGTAAATGTGCCTGTTTTTTGTTGTTGTTGTTGTTGTTGTTGTAGAGGTGTAGAGTGTGAATAAATGTGTTAACATGTTTTTGTAAACAATAAGCTCTTAATTTTTTTTTATTTTTTTTTTATTTTAATTAAATATTTAGAAATAAGATATGTGACGTGTTTTAGCTCACCAATTTATACATGCAAATCTTTTTTGCCAAAATAGCATTAATAAACACAACACCCGCTTAACTTCAAAAACATTTTTTTTGTTTTGTTATTTTTTAAACTAATGTAAATATTTTTAAATTAAAAAAAAATATAAAAATGATTCAAAAAGTTCTAAGTCCGCTATGACGGCCCTCAGATTGCCTTTAAGGCGGCAAACAATCTCCAGCAAACTGCTGGGATCTCCAACTGCCACATTTGAAATGAAGATGCAAAGAAAACATTACTAACTTACTCACATTACATATTATACAATTAAGGCACAAAGCACACTTTAATGCAGCCATGTCCAAACTGTGGGCCTCCAGCTGTTGTGAAACTACATATACCAGCATGTCTTGACACAGTTTTGGGATCAGAGAATGCAAAAGCTGTGTCAGGGCATGCTGTGATGTGTAGTTTCTCAACAGCTGGAGGGCCGCAGTTTGGACAGGCCCGCTTTAATGGCAAAGTAACTACATCATGGCTGTTTTAAGGATAAATGTTTTGCATATAATGTATCACATACAAACACTGTTGTGCAGCCAAACCTGTCGACATAGTGATTGGAGACCCAGAGTGGCCATCCTCAACATTGCAGATGTAGACACTGTACATATAATGTTCCTTACACAAATGTAAATGCATCATCCATACCATGATGAAGAAGACAAGCATTTAACCTTGACAAAAGATTGGCCACAGTACAACACTGCATTTATTTGAATGTGTGGTTTTTAAAAAAAAATAAAAAATTAAGGAATCTGTGTGAACTTACTCTCCTCTGCCACTTGCCCACCTCCCTCAAGTGGCTCCGGGGCCTTTGCTACCCATTCACATGGTGGCGAAGGTGGCTGGCTGGGGGATGAAGGCTGGATGGGTGAGGTTGGCTGGATGGGGGATGGGTGCTGGATGGGGGAAGGAGGCAGGATGGGGGAAGGAGGGTCTAATTGTGTAAGAGTATGGAAGGGGGAGGACCTTACAGAGGGGGTTTGGGAATGATAGGGTGAGGGTGGTGGAGTAGTTTTTTGGGACACAGAGGGGGAGGGGGGCAGAGAGGGGAATTGGGAAAGAGAGTGGGATTGGGATGGAGAGGGTGATTGGTCGGGAGAGTGGGATTGGGCTGGAGAGGGGGATTGGTCGGGAGAGTGGGATTGGGCTGGAGAGGGGGATTGGTCGGGAGAGTGGGATTGGGCTGGAGAGGGGGATTGGGAGAGAGAGTGGGATTGGGCTGGAGAGGGGGATTGGGAAAGAGAGTGGGATTGGGCTGTAGAGGGGGATAGGGAAAGAGAGTGGGATTGGGCCGGAGAGGGCGAGGTGGGCGGAGAGGGGTGTGGGCCGGAGAGGGTGAGGTGGCTGGAGAGGGGGTGTGGGCTGGAGAGGGGGTGTGGGCTGGAGAGGGGGAGTGGGCTGGAGAGGTGGAGGGGGAGACAGAAGGGGAGGGGGCCTGAGAAGGGGCCTGGTGTTGCCTCCCAGCAGCAGCAGCAGCTTGCCGTTGTGCTCGCCCTAGAATGACATATGTACTATTTAGGTTTTAGCATATACATTTATAACATCAGCATATTCCTATTACTCTGTTCTGTCCCATGTTAAAGAGACAGGGGTAACATTAATAAGTTTGTAAAATGTTTAAACTGGTGATGTTGCCCATAGCAACCAATCAGATTATACGTAAACTTTCTTAAGCTGCTTCTATCAGATAATATATAGAATCTGATTGTTTGATATAGGCAACATCACCAGTTCCAAAAACCACCCACATTATAAAAAAAAACCCACTGAGCAAGTTATTGGGTTCAGTTGTCAGCCTGTGTAGCAATTATGCACAACAACATTCACTTTTGCAGAAGCACCTTGATATACAGTCAGTACTGCTTGCCCTACTCACACACACTGTCATGTTTATTCTACAATAATTTATTGTAAGTGTGCTAATTTTCACACTCTCACTTAGTGAAAGTAGGCAAAGTTTATGCAAATATCTATGTACTGTAATATTTTACTTACTGCGCCTACGTAGGTTACGGATTTGTTGGCGGAGCTCCGCCAACCGGTCCGGCATACGCCTGCGGAGGTCGCTCCACCGCCTCTCCAACTGTATGATGGTCCGCCTGCTGCGGACGCAGGTCCTCAATAAGCAGCGGACTTCCGCGTAGGCCTCGCGCTTTACCCTATTTGGGACAAAGGGCCCTGCGTGGCCTACGCGGCGGTCCATCACTGCCACCAGGACGCGCAGCTCGCGGCGCGTGAATGCTGCTGCGCGCATCATGGCAATGGCGTTTTCCATATATGGCCTTATATTTATAGTTTGTGGTTGCATGTGATTGGTTGGAAATGTATGGTGTCATCTGTAATAAACTTTATTGATGTGTACATTGATGTGCAGGACAGTTTGTACAGTTCTCATGGGCGGAGATTCGCACCCGCGGACACACACACACACACACACACACACACACACACACACACACACACACACACACACACACACACACATATCATTCAGATATGGCTTCAAATCATAAACATATTAGTCTTCACATATATATATATGATAAAAACATTTTTAAAAATTAAAAACCATTGGATACAACAATCTTAAACAACATACATGAAAAGGAGAATATTACATAAAAAAACTGTACTGAAACAATATAAAATACTCTCTAAACTCACTCAGAAATGTGCTCTCAGAAATGTCCACCTTGCTTCAGTATTTTTCAGCATACACGCACACAGGCTGCATGCAGGGCGCTTATATAGCCAATGCAACAATTAGTGGACCAATTTGCATAATATACACCTGCGCGGAATTCCGCACCGGAAAACACACGCAGCTATAAATAGCTAAACACTCGTGCATACACACATGCCACCAGCAACATGGCTACTCGTGAGCAGACGGCAGCAGAGATGGACGAGGTGCAGAAGCAGATGGCAGCTTTAGCACATAGAAGCTTAGCACTGCGGAGGCAGATGCTTGAGTTTGCCAATGCTGACTCTGAAATAGCAGGACCCAGTACTATACAAACTCCTTCTTCTGCTACCCAGGAGTTAGGAGTGAATCCCCTGCCAGACATAGCTAGTGGGGAAACTGAGGGTGATTCTGGACTAGCAGCTCAAACACAAACTACACAAGCAGCTAGTGAAGAGGAAGATGGTGATGAAGGTCAGGATGATAGCTCACAGGCTACTTCCAAAAAAAAGAAAAGACCCCGCCTTCACTAAGAGGGAGTTACAGATTTTGGTCACACAGGCCATGCAAAAAATACATCGAGGACCCAAAAACATGGGTGCTGCAACCAAAGACAGAATTTGGAGGGACGTCACTAATTCTATTAATGAAGTCGGCTCAATAGTCCGCCCCTCGCAGGAAGTTCGAAGACGGTAAGTGTATATTGCCAGTCCATTTTCTGTGCCAAGTAAATTAAAAAGTAACTTAGATGTGATGTTGCCTATAGCAACCAAATGCATAACATGTGTACTATATATTAAAGCAGGTTTTCATAATTTAACACTACCTTGCCCCTATTTTTCCCCACATATGTAGTTGGGCCGACTTCAAATCCCGCCTGAAGGGCAAGAGGTCTGCGGAGTGGAATGCCTCGAGGGCAACGGGGAGGACCAGCTGCCACTGTGGAATACACAGATCTGGAGGAGATAGCGATGGACTGTGTGAGCTACGAGGAGGGGGTTGGGGTGTCTTATATGGACACGGACCTGCCTGAAATACTCCATGCACATGACTTGCCAGGTAAGTTTACACACATTTTTTTTTTTTGTTTGATACAAAGTCTCATATTGTTTTTATCTACTCTTTTTCCACTCATTCTTCTATTTGCTTTGCACATAACACAGCACAGGGGGGTGAGCAGGTAGAGTCACAGGAGGGTTATGTGGCTGAGGCTGAGGTGGAGGGACCTAGTGTGTCTGGCAGTGTGGGACCACAAATCCCACCCATCCAGATTCCAACTGGCCTCCCCACCCAACCCTCTGCTATCCCGGAAATCCTGACTGAAATAGCCAGGTATGGTGAGCGCCTGAATGCTTTTCAGGACAGGATGCTCCGGGAGGTAAGCCAGATACCTGTCCGGCTCACTGAGCACAGAACCAGTGTGGAGCAAGGTGTAGCTCAACTCTGCCAAGGTCTGGCAGAGATCAGGCAGGGCCAAGATCAACTCGCCTCCTCCTTCCATGAACCTGCCAATTCCATTCGGCAAGGGCTCCAAGACATCGCTGTCTCCCTTGCCCACAGTGGCAGAGAGCCAGCCACATCGTCTCCCTCCCCTCCCCCTGCCCAGGAAGAACATCCCACTGGGCAGGGCCCTCGAAGGTCGCTCCGCAGACCAAGCCAAGAAGAACATCATCAGGCGGGGGGAAAAAAGAGAAAGTGATGTCTCTCCAGATGGGCAGCACCCATGTTTTACATGTTGCCTCGATGTATTTTTTATTTTTGGCTTGTGTGGCCAGAATGTAGAACTCCCTCAAAGTGAAAGGTTTTCTTTAAATTGTAGCCTGTGAGTTATTTGTGCCTACACCTGAGCCATCTTCCTCTTCCTAGCGTGCTGTGTATGTTTGTGTGTTTGTTCCGGAATCTACCTCAGTTCCCCTAAAAGTTTAGTCTGGCTGGGGGTTCACTTACTTAATTGAAAACATCATATTTTGTCAGAAGAAGGGGTTACCATTGTACTGGGTTCTGCTATGTGCATTTGCCCAATGCCATCTGCTTGCTGCTATGTCCATCTCTGTATGTGATGCTCATTTGTAGCCATGTTGTGTTGTTGATTTTGAACTTTTTTTGAAGTAAAAAAAAAATTACTTTACAATTGTTTGTGTGTTTTATTAAAGGTTATGCACTCATGAAAACTGTGCCCTGTAAACTTGAACATGGCATATTGACATTTGTGGAACAAGGGAACAATCAGAATATTAAGACAAACATTGCATAGTGTAATTTTAAATCTGTATGCCTTGCACAACACTTAATTTACCATATTAAAAAAAAAAAAAACTTGGGTTACTAGGGGCAACATGCCATAGTATTAGATATGGACACATATTCCCAAAAAAAAAAAAAAACATATTAAGTCACATTAAATGTAGGCTGCCTTATGGTGCTCATTTTATTTGGTATGTACAAAGGAATATGTCTATGTTGAGAAGATTTAGCTGATGTAGTTTATAAGTTTGTTTAGTCACATTTGAGATTATTAAACAAATAATTAAAACATGCATTTAACATCAGTTAATTTTTATTTGTACAAAAAATACAGTGCATTATTTGTGAGTGTGTCAGATTTGTTTGTGCTAACAAGGGGGGTCATTCCGATTTGTTCGCTCAGTATTTTTTTCTCGCAACGGAGCGATTAGTCGCTAATGCGCATGCGCAATGCCCGCAGTGCGACTGCGCCAAGTAAATTTGCTATGCAGTTAGGTATTTTACTCACGGCATTACGAGGTTTTTTCTTCGTTCTGGTGATCGTAATGTGATTGACAGGAAGTGGGTGTTTCTGGGCGAAAACTGGCCGTTTTATGGGTGTGTGCGAAAAAACGCTACCGTTTCTGGGAAAAACGGGGGAGTGGCTGGAGAAACGGAGGAGTGTCTGGGCGAACGCTGGGTGTGTTTGTGACGTCAAACCAGGAACGACAAGCACTGAACTGATCGCAGATGCCGAGTAAGTGTGGAGCTACTCAGAAACTGCTAAGAGGTGTCTATTCGCTATTTTGCTAATCTTTCGTTCGCAATTTTGATAAGCTAAGATTCACTCCCAGTAGGCGGCGGCTTAGCGTGTGCAAAGCTGCTAAAAGCAGCTTGCGAGCGAACAACTCGGAATGACCCCCAATACAAATATTAAGTGGCCATATAATTGCTGTTTGTATTATTTTGTAAGAGCAGTGTTTTGCGAGCAAATGCTCAACAGGTGAATTCAGTTGCTAATTAATTGCTAATTAGAGCAGACACACACTTGTAACAGTACTTCGCAAGTGCTGAGTAGCTGCAGACTCACTCTTCGGCTGCATCAAGATAGCGAACATTTGTTATGTACTTTTAACATAGGATACGCATTTTTGCCAAAAACACGCCTACTGCTGGATGCATACTCCCACACTAGACTCCCACTTTCACGCCCATTTCGTAGGATTGCGAAGCCGTGCCTCTGCCACGCCTCCGTCACTCCCCGTTTTCGTTTGTGTATTACGAGCAGTTTTTCTTATAGTAATTCTGCACAAGTGTCGTATCGTTATCTTTGCGCATGCGTATTTCCGCTTTTGCGCTTGCGCAGTTTGAGGGTTTCCTGCCGTTTGCGATGCGATGATCCGCTGCGAACAACTCGGAATGAGGGCCCATGTGCACTGCAGGGGGGGGGGGGACAGATATAACATTTGCAGAGAGAGTTAGATTTGGGTGGGTTATTTTGTTTCTGTGCAGGGTAAATACTGGCTGCTTTATTTTTACACTGCAATTTAGATTTCAGTTTGAACACACCCCACCCAAATCTAACTCTCTCTGCACATGTTACATCTGCTCCTCCTGTAGTGCACATGGTTTTGCCCAACTGCTAACAAAATTGCTGCTGCGATCAACTCAGAATTAGGCCCAATGAGCAGAAGTGTGATTAGTGGAGTTGAGGGTGTCTATATTGTATATAGACATTAACTAAGTTATTGGACCCAGCATATGCTGGGTCACTTCATGCTCCGCCCCCACTTTGCTCTATCCTGTCCTCTACTCTGATATATCCTGCACTGTGCTGTCCACTCCCTCCCCAACTCTTTTTTGCATTGTGCTGCCTGCCCCTCCCCATCTCTATGTCCTGTATTTTGCAGCCCCTAACCGACATGTTCTGCATTGCGCTGTCCGCCCCCTCCCGAATCCCCATCTGTATGTCCTGCTGTATACTGTTCGCCCCCTCCACATCAGTATGTCCTGCATTGTGTATACCTCCCTATCTGTATATCTTGCATTGTGCTCCACAAATCCTGACTCATTGGCACTGCCAGGTCCTGCACACTATCATCCCTGACATTGACAGGCCTCACTGATATATCACCTCTAGGTATTGACCACTCTCTGCGGTTTTGTATTGTCCTCTTACTCCCCATGTTTTGTTTATTGTCCTCTGCTCCACCCTATTTTGAATTGTCCTTTCCCCCTATTGTTTTGTACTGCCCTCCCTGTAGATAATTTACCTTTGTATGCCCAGGTCCCTCTTGTGCTCCTCTACTTCTGCCACTGATAGCCTCCCCAGATGGCAACATCATCATATGATGTTTGTGCCGCTGCCTGTGATTCAGAGTTGCCTACCCTTGAGCATTCAGCTGGAGGTTCCTGTTTTTTTATTTGAGCTTCCCGCTGTTCCACCAAACCTTCCTCTTGCTCCCAGTACCCTGCTCACTGGAGTGATGTTAGGTGGGCAGAGGGGCAGCATTGTACTCATCGGCACTGGCAGTGCTGCAGTGTGCAGGCAGTTTACTGTCATACAGAAAAATGTGTTTAAAGGAACAAGCACATAGAACAGTTCTCTACAGCTGTCATGTTATTGCTGCATTAGTGCATTCACTATCAGGCAGGGGCTACAGTATGGGGGGTTATTCAGGTGCGGTTGCACCTGCGACCATCAGTGCAAAGTACTTTTAGGTATTCTTCACATGCGCAAGACGTGTTCTACACGTGTGTGAACAGGTCCTGCTGCATAGCATGCAGTTGGCATCAGACTGTCCAGCTGGCATCAGACTATCTCTCACAGTCTGCCATTTCAGGGGCGGGGAGGTGCGTCTGCCTGCATTTGTGAACATGGAGGCATGTAGCCGCCATTTAAGGGAAGGGAAGAGGCCAGGAATCTCTGTGGTAGCACGGAGATATTCTGGCCACTGCGACAGGCGGCAAACTGGTTAGTGACACTAATCCGTCACATGGCAGGTACCAGAGTGGCATGCCGGTAAGTAAAGTGTATTGCAAAACTTGGCCATTCCACCATACATAAACCAGACATCTGTTGACCTAAATTAAATGGAGAGCTTGGAGCTGTAGCTTCACCTGCCCCATAGTTAATCCAGCCGTATGCATATAATAAAAAATAAATAAATATATATATATATATATATATATATATATATATAGTACTTAATGGATCACCACTCACCCCATCAATGCTTAAAGCTCCAGTGCCCTCTGGAAGAGATTTGTATACAGTGTACCAAGCAAGAAGCGGCACTCGGATACTTATCTCGCTTGCGTTGGGTGGAATCCAGCCGCCCATCTCACCTGGCATATTGACATTGCGGGGAGTGGCTGCACAGTTTGTTTTGGCACTGCTGGGGGCATTATTTGTGTATCTGGCACTGCTGGGGGCATTATTTGTGTATCTGGCACTGCTGATGGGGCATTATTTGACTGTGTATATGGCACTGCTGATTGGGCATTATTTGTGTATCTGGCACTACTGAGGGGCATTATTTGTGTATCTGGCACTGCTGGGGGGCATTAATTGTATCTGGAACTGCTGGGGGGGCATTACTTGTGTATCTGGCACTAAGCAGGGGGCATTACTGTTGTGAGGCCACACCCACCTTTGTGAGACCACATCCACTTTTCTGAGACCACACCCACTTTCACAGGCATGCATGCGCATTGGGGGGAGGGGATAGCTCTTCCAGAGGTTTTATTTTCCGAAAGAAGCTCACACCTCAATTAAGGTTGGAGACCACTGATCTAGACAGTACAGAGGGGTAAGAGCCGGACTATGACCAGCAGGGGCGGATTGGGCCGCCGGGATGGCTTACCGCTGGTCCAGGCACCCTTGCTCTCCTTAGTAGCTGTTGCTCCCCCCCCCCAGCGCTGTCACTTTGCATAGGGAAAGGGAGAGATTACAGCCTCCCCACATAATGCTGCTGCTCAGGCTGCACGGAGCTACAGTACTGTAACTGGAAAAAGTGAAACTGCAAGGATTGGAGACAGGACACAGCCTCTAACCTGCAGCCGGCCACACTTGCTGCTTGTGTTTATGTTAATACTATACCTCTAGTGTATTTCACATTGCTGCATATTGAGTGGAGGGAAAGGGGGGGGGGGTGAGGGATATAGGAACTGGGGAGAGGGGGTTAGGGGCAGATAGGAACTGGGGAGAGGGGGGTTAGGGGCAGATAGAAACTCTGGAGAGAGTCGGTAGGGACAGATAGGGAATGGGTAGCAAGAAGGGGGGCATGTGGGGAGAGGTAGGGGGCAGATTTTTTCAATATAGTATTACATATAATTTAAAAAGTAATAATCCATTGCCCTTGTGATTATATATCTTGGTGATGGTCAAGTGCATAGACCAGTGCAGTGGTTCCCAAACTTTTTTGAATCATGGCGCCCTAGAGTATCAGAATTTTTTTCATGGCACCCCTAAACCAAAGTTTCTTATTGGCAAATTTGAAAAATTTTTATTGAATTAAGTAAATTGTGTTTATATGTCATACTTAGGTTTAATTATGAGGTGAGGAACAAGATTCGCTTCTGTTTGTCCACATATTTTCAGACACCAGCACTGGTTTTGCCTATTACATTGACCATAAATAATTTGAACTGGTTCTCTCTATCACCAACCTGAGGCACCCCTGCAAGTGTCCTGAGGCACACTAGGGTGCCAGTGCACACAGTTTGAGAACCACTGGGTCAGTGCAACAGGGTTTAGCATAACGTAATTGCAAAAGACCCAAAGAAGGCTGCAACTACATCAAAATCAGGCCCTATGAGGAAGGATCTCATCCCACTACTAGACAGCCTCCACCCAGGGCCGGATTATGACTGCGGGGGGCCCAGAGCATTTGAGACAGGGGGACCCTATCTCATTGCTGTGCCCGCTGCGGGTTCAGGGGCGTGGCCTAATCGCGCTGATGTGGCCATGCCCCCATATGCAAATTACGGGGATCAGTATTTTTTGGGAGATTTGGCCCCTTAGCTAGGGGTAAATCCAGAGGAGGGAGCGATCAATGTGATCCCCTACACTCGCACAGTCAGAAGAAACTGCTGCTGCTGCTAAGTGCAGCAGCTTCCCCTGCAGCACCACACACCAGCCAGCACACAGCAGCATGTGCTGACTGTAGCACAATGCTGCTGCTGTTGCTGGCAGGACGGGGAGAGCTTCAGAGCTGGGACAGAGCTGCCTAAAACTGCGGGGCCCGGGGTACGTACCCCCTGGGCCACCCCCTTAATCCGGCTCTGCCTCTACCCCCTCAACAAACTCTGCCTTCATCGCTGGGCGGAGTTTCATGAAATTACGTGGTTGCGTTGTGACATCACAATGCAACCGCCTCATTTCTCGAAACTCCGCCCAGCGAGTGGAGTACTATAGCTGGAAGGAGGGGGAGCCGGAATAGCAGCATTCAAGTGGAATAATTAGATGACACTGTTATCTGTATTAATGGCTTTAACATTCAGGCTTTGTGTGCTACATTAGTGAATGTGCTTTTTCTCGCACATTTACGATCAAGTCTGAATTAGGCCCTTTATCTTCTCAAACACAAATATTAGTTTAACTGTTTTTCAGTGCATCATTGTGTGCCTAATTCATACTTGCTATTTCCGGGTGGTAGTCATGTGACCGCCGGTCGGCTGACCGACAGTCACATGACCTCCTCCGTGAGCCCGACGGCTCACTATCCCGATGGTCGGCATGCCGACCAACAGGGACTATTTCCACTCGTGGGTGTCCATGACACCCATAGAGTGGGAATAGAATCTGTGGCGACCGCAGGTCGCCACCGAGCCCGCAAGGGGCTTGCTGCACTCGCCCCTCCCCGGCGTCGGTAAGGTGACTGCTATTTCCCCCTATTTCCAGTGATCTTCTCGGTTGTTACAAGCGAATGGTGGAAATTTACTGATCAAACCACAGGTTTATTTATTACTGTTGTATTAAATTATCTATCTATTTATCGCATTCATATATATTTTGCAACACTTTACAGAGAATATTTAAGTCCTTATCATTAGTCCCTGCTTACAATCCATATTCCCTATCACATGGATATATAGTACATACTGTACACACTTTGCTTGTTTGTCAGAATCTAATTAATATATATATATATACACACACACACACACACACACATTTATACACATACACACACACACACACACACACACACACACACACACACACACACACGCATAATTACTGTGAGTTTTTCCTGACTGTTGCATTTTTTGGGGGTTAAATCTTTCAAATACTACGTTATGCAACTACTGATTACATTAATTTACATATTTCTGGAATGGAAGCAGCTATATATAGAAAGATGATCTGAAAATGAAAACTATACATTTAAAATAAATTTTACTCAGCTAACAAGTTTGGTTGCTATACCTGCCCCACATTGTTGTTTAAGTCAAGGGAATCTTTAAACACATACTTTAAAAAAATAAGAATTTACTTACCGATAATTCTATTTCTCATAGTCCGTAGTGGATGCTGGGAACTCCGTAAGGACCATGGGGAATAGCGGCTCCGCAGGAGACTGGGCACAAAAAGTAAAAGCTTTAGACTAGCTGGTGTGCACTGGCTCCTCCCCCTATGACCCTCCTCCAAGCCTCAGTTAAGATACTGTGCCCGGACGAGCGTACATAATAAGGAAGGATCTTGAATCCCGGGTAAGACTCATACCAGCCACACCAATCACACCGTACAACTTGTGATCTGAACCCAGTTAACAGTATGATAACCGTAGGAGCCTCTGAAAAGATGGCTTCCAACAATAAACAACCCGATTTGTTTGTAACAATAACTATATACAAGTATTGCAGACAATCCGCACTTGGGATGGGCGCCCAGCATCCACTACGGACTATGAGAAATAGAATTATCGGTAAGTAAATTCTTATTTTCTCTGACGTCCTAGTGGATGCTGGGAACTCCGTAAGGACCATGGGGATTATACCAAAGCTCCCAAACGGGCGGGAGAGTGCGGATGACTCTGCAGCACCGAATGAGAGAACTCCAGGTCCTCCTCAGCCAGGGTATCAAATTTGTAGAATTTAGCAAACGTGTTTGTCCCTGACCAAGTAGCTGCTCGGCAAAGTTGTAAAGCCGAGACCCCTCGGGCAGCCGCCCAAGATGAGCCCACCTTCCGTGTGGAATGGGCTTTTACAGATTTTGGCTGTGGCAGGCCTGCCACAGAATGTGCAAGTTGAATTGTACTACAAATCCAACGAGCAATCGTCTGCTTAGAAGCAGGAGCACCCAGCTTGTTGGGTGCATACAGTATAAACAGCGAGTCAGATTTTCTGACTCCAGCCGTCCTGGAAACATATATTTTCAGGGCCCTGACTACGTCCAGCAACTTGGAGTCCTCCAAGTCCCTAGTAGCCACAGGTACCACAATAGGTTGATTCATGTGAAACGCTGAAACCACCTTAGGGAGAAATTGAGGACGAGTCCTCAATTCCGCCCTATCCGAATGAAATATCAGGTAAGGGCTTTTATAAGATAAAGCCGCCAATTCTGATACGCGCCTGGCTGAAGCCAGGGCCAACAGCATTACCACTTTCCATGTGAGATATTTCAAATCCACTGTGGCAAGTGGTTCAAACCAATGTGATTTTAGGAACCCCAAAACTACATTGAGATCCCAAGGTGCCACTGGAGGCACAAAAGGAGGCTGTATATGCAGTACCCCTTTGACAAACGTCTGAACTTCAGGCACTGAAGCCAGTTCTTTCTGGAAGAAGATCGACAGGGCCGAAATTTGAACCTTAATGGATCCTAATTTTAGGCCCATAGACAATCCTGCTTGCAGGAAATGTAGGAAACGACCCAGTTGAAATTCCTCCGTAGGGGCCTTCTTGGCCTCACACCACGCAACATATTTTCGCCAAATGCGATGATAATGTTTTGCAGTTACATCCTTCCTGGCCTTGATCAGGGTAGGGATGACTTCATCTGGAATGCCTTTTTCCTTCAGGATCCGGCGTTCAACCGCCATGCCGTCAAACGCAGCCGCGGTAAGTCTTGGAACAGACAAGGTCCCTGCTGGAGCAGGTCCTTCCTTAGAGGTAGAGGCCACGGGTCCTCCGTGAGCATCACTTGCAGCTCCGGGTACCAAGTTCTTCTTGGCCAATCCGGAGCCACGAGTATCGTTCTTACTCCTCTCCTTCTTATGATTCTCAGTACTTTTGGTATGAGAGGAAGAGGAGGGAACACATATACCGACTGGAACACCCGCGGAGTTACCAGAGCGTCCACCGCTATTGCCTGAGGGTCTCTTGACCTGGCGCAATATCTGTCCAGTTTCTTGTTGAGACGGGACGCCATCATGTCCACCTTTGGTTTTTCCCAACGGTTTACAATCACTTGGAAGACTTCTGGATGAAGTCCCCACTCCCCCGGGTGGAGGTCGTGTCTGCTGAGGAAGTCTGCTTCCCAGTTGTCCACTCCCGGAATGAACACTGCTGACAGTGCTATCACATGATTTTCCGCCCAGCGGAGAATCCTTGCAGCTTCTGCCATTGCCCTCCTGCTTCTTGTGCCGCCCTGTCTGTTTATGTGGGCGACAGCCGTGATGTTGTCCGACTGGATCAATACCGGTTGACCCTGAAGCAGAGGCCTTGCTTGACTTAGGGCATTGTAAATGGCCCTTAGCTCTAGGATATTTATGTGAAGAGACGTTTCCATGCTTGACCACAAGCCCTGGAAATTTCTTCCCTGTGTGACTGCTCCCCAGCCTCTCAGGCTGGCATTCGTGGTTACCAGCATCCAATCCTGAATGCCGAATCTGCGGCCCTCTAGAAGATGAGCCTTCTGTAACCACCACAGGAGAGATACCCTTGTCCTTGGAGATAGGGTTATCCGCTGATGCATCTGAAGATGCGATCCGGACCATTTGTCCAGCAGATCCCACTGAAAAGTTCTTGCATGGAATCTTCCGAATGGAATCGCTTCGTAAGAAGCCACCATTTTTCCCAGGACTCTCGTGCACTGATGCACTGACACTTGTCCTGGTTTTAGGAGGTTCCTGACTAGCTCGGATAACTCCCTGGCCTTCTCCTCCGGGAGAAACACCTTTTTCTGGACTGTGTCCAGAATCATCCCTAGGAACAGTAGACGTGTTGTTGGAATCAGCTGTGATTTTGGGATATTTAGAATCCACCCGTGCTGACGTAGCACTACCTGAGATAGTGCTACTCCGACCTCTAACTGTTCCCTGGACCTTTGAGAAGGGTAGATTGGGACATGGAGATAAGCATCCTTGATGCCTAGAGATACCATATAGTCCCCTTCTTCCAGGTTCGCTATCACTGCTCTGAGTGACTCCATCTTGAATTTGAACCTTTTTATGTAAGTGTTCAAAGATTTTAGATTTAAAATTGGTCTCACCGAGCCGTCCGGCTTCGGTACCACAAACAGCGTGGAATAATACCCCTTTCCCTGTTGTAGGAGGGGTACCTTGATTATCACCTGCTGGGAATACAGCTTGTGAATAGCTTCCAATACTGCCTCCCTGTCGGAGGGAGACGTTGGTAGAGCAGACTTCAGGAACCGGCGAGGGGGAGACGTCTCGAATTCCAATTTGTACCCCTGTGATACTACCTGCAGGATCCAGGGGTCCACTTGCGAGTGAGCCCACTGCGCGCTGAAATTCTTGAGACGGCCCCCCACCGTGCCCGAGTCTGCTTGCAGAGCCCCAGCGTCATGCTGAGGACTTGGCAGAAGCGGGGGAGGGCTTCTGCTCCTGGGAAGAGGCTGCATGGTGCAGTCTTTTTCCCCTTCCTCTGCCCCGGGGCAGGAACGAGCGGCCTTTTTCCCTCTTGCCCTTATAGGGACGAAAGGACTGGGTTTGAAAAGACTGTGTCTTTTTCTGCTGAGAGGTGACCTGGGGTAAAAAGGTGGATTTTCCAGCCGTTGCTGTGGCCACCAGGTCCGATAGACCGACCCCAAATAACTCCTCCCCTTTATACGGCAATACTTCCATATGTCGTTTGGAATCTGCATCACCTGACCACTGTCGCGTCCATAACGTTCTTCTGGCAGAAATGGACATCGCACTTACTCTAGATGCCAGGGTGCAAATATCCCTCTGTGCATCTCGCATATATAGTAATGCATCCTTTAAATGCTCTATAGTTAACAATATACTGTCCCTATCCAGGGTATCAATATTTTCAGTCAGGGAATCCGACCAAGCCACTCCAGCGCTGCACATCCAGGCTGAGGCGATCGCTGGTCGCAGTATAACACCGGTATGTGTGTATATACCTTTGAAGATATTTTCCAGCCTTCTATCAGCTGGTTCCTTGAGAGCGGCCGTGTCAGGAGACGGTAACGCCACTTGTTTTGATAAGCGTGTGAGCGCCTTATCTACCCTAGGGGGTGTTTCCCAACGTGCCCTAACCTCTGGCGGGAAAGGATATAGTGCCAATAATTTATTAGAAATCAGCAGTTTTTTATCGGGGGAAACCCACGCTTTATCACACACCTCATTTAATTCATCTGACTCAGGAAAAACCACTGGTAGTTTTTTCACACCCCACATAATACCCTTTTTTGTGGTACTTGTAGTGTCAGAAATGTGCAATGCCTCCTTCATTGCCGTGATCATGTAACGTGTGGCCCTACTGGACATTACGTTTGTCTCGTCACCGTCGACACTGGATTCAGTATCCGTGTCAGGGTCTGTGTCGACCATCTGAGGTAACGGGCGTTTTAGCGCCCCTGACGGTGTCTGAGACGCCTGAACAGGCACTAATTGATTTGTCGGCTGTCTCATGTCGTCAACAGTTTTTTGCAAAGTGCTGACATTGTCACGTAATTCTTTAATTACTACCATCCAGTCAGGTGTCGACTCCCTAGGGGGTGACATCACTAACACAGGCAATTGCTCTGCTTCCACATCATTTTCCTCCTCATACATGTCGACACAATCGTACCGACACCCAGCACACACACAGGGAATGCTCTGATAGAGGACAGGACCCCACTAGCCCTTTGGGGAGACAGAGGGAGAGTTTGCCAGCACACACCAGAGCGCTATATATATATACAGGGATAACCTTATATAAGTGTTACTCCCTGTTATAGCTGCTGTATTTATATATTAGCTGCCAATAGTGCCCCCCTCTCTGTTTTACCCTGTTTCTGTAGTGCAGGACTGCAGGGGAGAGTCAGGGAGCCGTCCTTCCAGCGGAGCTGTGAAAGAAAATGGCGCTTGTGTGCTGAGGAGAAAGGCTCCGCCCCCTTCACGGCGGCCTTTTCTCCCGCTTTTTTCAGGAAACTGGCAGGGGATAAATGCATCCATATAGCCCAGGAGCTATATGTGATGCATTTTATTTAGCCATATAAGGTTTTTATATCATTTTTATTGCGTCTCAGGGCGCTCCCCCCCAGCGCCCTGCACCCTCAGTGACCGGAGTGTGAAGTGTGCTGAGAGCAATGGCGCACAGCTGCAGTGCTGTGCGCTACCTTATTTGAAGACAGGAACGTCTTCTGCCGCCGCTTTCTCCGGACCTCTTCGCTCTTCTGGCTCTGTAAGGGGGCCGGCGGCGCGGCTCCGGGACCCATCCAGGCTGAACCTGTGATCGTCCCTCTGGAGCTAATGTCCAGTAGCCAAGAAGCCCAATCCACTCTGCAGTCAGGTGAGTTCGCTTCTTCTCCCCTTAGTCCCACGATGCAGTGAGCCTGTTGCCAGCAGGACTCACTGAAAATAAAAAAAACTATTTAAACTTTTACTTCTAAGCAGCTCAGGAGAGCCACCTAGCTTGCACCCTTCTCGTTCGGGCACAAAAATCTAACTGAGGCTTGGAGGAGGGTCATAGGGGGAGGAGCCAGTGCACACCAGCTAGTCTAAAGCTTTTACTTTTTGTGCCCAGTCTCCTGCGGAGCCGCTATTCCCCATGGTCCTTACGGAGTTCCCAGCATCCACTAGGACGTCAGAGAAAACACATTTAGTCTTAGCAACACTAATGTTCCTCATTAGTATATACTGATGAGCTGGACAGACAATCAGGTCAATAAGAACGTCAGATTAAAACAAGAAAGTCTTTGTTTCCTGACCCAAGCTCGTTAACATTATCCATATTCAAAGAGGTCATTGTGCTTTTGCTCATTAAAACCCTAGTCCAAAATATTGTTTCATTTCCAAAATCGCCTTTTTGTTATTATCTTTTATCCCTGATTACAATATCCACTTTCAGATATTCTACTTATCCCCCAAACCTGATGCATGTGCTCTTCTGACCCAGGTCTCACACATTTGGCATCAACAAGGTTGTATACAATATCATACTGCCATGTGAAAGACATTGGGCCTAATTCAGACCTGATCATACGATCAGTCTTCAGACATGCGGGGGGACGCCCAGCACAGGGCTAGTCCGCCTCGCATATCAGGCTCGACCCCCGCCCCCCCCCACCACCGCACAAGCACAAAAGCATTACACAGCGGCGATGCTTTTGTACTGGAAGAGTAGCTCCTAGCCAACGCAGCTCCTGCGCGCTGGCAGGGAGCTACTCGTCGCTGCCTGGGTTGCAGCGGCTGCGCATGATGTAACGCAGCTGCCACGGCACGCCCCCCCCCCCCCCCCCAACGGTTCGGGCACGCCTGCATTGCCCGCACTGCGACCCCTAAATGGCGGCCAAACGCAGCCGGCCCTCCCCCTCCCACAATCACATGGCTAAGACAGCCGTCGGGATAAATTTACTAAGATGGGAGTTCTATTTAAGATGGGATGTTGCCCATAGCAACCAATATGATTTCAGGTATTATCTTCTAGAAGGTGCTAGATAAATGAGAAGTGGAATCTGACTGGTTGCTATGGGCAACATCCCATCTTAGTAAATTTACCCCACACTGTCTTAAGGGGCCTACACACTGGTCGAAGTTAGCGATATTATCGATGGTCTTTTTTTTCGCCCGTGATTTGTAGCCTACACACTGGACAATATCTATGGCCAGTTTGGACGATATGAGAGTACAGACATCTATAGCGTCCAAATTGACTGGCATATTTAAATAATGATCGTTCAACGATGAACGATTGCGGGCATGCGCATCGTTCATCGTTGATGCATCCACATTGAAAGATATTAACAATTTATCATTCAAAGATATCGACCACTGTGTAGGACCCTTTGGTCTACCTGGCTGTATCGCGCCGCAATTAGAGCGTGGTCGCAGAAACTATGGAAGACTCCTGCTGGCGCAGCCTGGCTGTGACAGCAGGCGTCCAGTCGCCATTTTTTTTGATCGGAACAGCTGCGTTCGCAGTTAAAGTGGGCCAACCACATTATCTGCACGTGCATGCGCAGGACATGTTTGCGATGCAACCTGAATTAGGCCCAAAGTACAGAGTATTTCAGCTGATGTGCCTAGTTATACAGAGCAGATATGAGATTTGCTTTTGTGAGTGAGATTGTTGAAATGATATCAGTGAGGGGAAAGGCCATGTTTTATGATATGTTAATCACTATTTAGAACAGCACATGGCCATTTCCACTCCACAAAATAAATATACTTTTAGTGGGACCCAATTACACCTCCATATTGCACAGGACTGCCATCAGAAATTGTGGGGCACGCCGCACGGGACATTCAAATAGGCATTTACTTATTGGTGGAGTGCTGCCGATCTGCAGGAAAGCCCCATAGAGGTCAGGTGCACAGGGAAGGCTTGTGTTAAAGAAGTCCTCCTTACACATCGGTCCGCTGTTGTTGCGCAGCCTGGTACAACTCTCAGGGCAGAGCCAAATTTAGACCCCATGGGCCCTCCTCCTTCATTAAAATCAAATTACAATTCAGTTACCCTATACATTAACCCTAATACATCCACATAAATACGCTGCAAAAACCTGATCCACATAAAATACATTGAAAATGCCAGTTCCGCAAAAAATACATAAAAACTCACCGCATATGTCACTCATTTGCTGGCTCTCTCATGTGTCACTCCAGGCCAACCCTCTCATGTGCCCCTCATGTGTCACTCCACCCTCCCCCATGTGTTACTATAGCCCTCTTATGTGCTCCTCCAGACCCCTCATCTGCTCCTACAACCCCCTCATTTCATTTGTCAATCATCTCTAGACCCCTCACTTACTACAGCTACCTCATGTGCTCCTCCAGACAGAACATACCTTGTCCTGTTTTCTATGTTTTCTTCTGGGTGCGCCCCAGCTCCTCTCTCCATGCATGGCACTCAGCAGAAGAAACTAGTGTGTGCCCCTGGAGCCGGCAGCTGACAGGCTATTAGCACATGATTTGCAGCCCTCTGATATTTTCGGTAGGGTTTGTGGTCCGCCAGAAATTCCCCAGCCACGGACCCCCTATGACCTGCCATGCAGAGAGTGGGGCCAAGCAAACAGCAGGACAGCCCGTGGTTCCTACCGCAGATACCTGTCATGAAGCAGTCGCTTACCGCTGTGAGTCCCCGGGTTCGGCCGCTACCGGTGCGCCTGCTTGGAGTCCTCTGCGCCCACAGGGGGGAAGCGGCGCGATCATCGGTGGGGAAGACGCGGTCTCTGGGAGCCGGGAGTGTGGGGATCTAGTGGCCTGCAGCGCTCCTGTGTGTCTTCGGCATGGGGGCGGCCATGTTGGAGACCAAGTGTGCACCAATGAGCATCTCTGGGTGAGTGTCAGCCAATCCTGTGTTCTTGTGGCCTATAAATAGGCTGGGAATTTTGCATTCTGTGTCAGTGCTTTGTTGTAGATACTCTGTGCTCTAGCTCTGTGCTCCTGCAGATTATATCTGTGCATTTCCAGTTGTTTGGTCCTATCTCCGCTCTTAGTGATTGCACGTCGTCTCCTGCTGCAAGGATCTCGCCGTGTCTCCAGAGCGCGGCACGGTCATCTGCTCTCCCACCAGGTGCCTTCGGATACCGTAGAATTCCTGCAGTGGTTCTCTCGCTTCAGCCGGTGCCCTTCATCCACGCCTTTGCATCATCCAACAACCAGTCCTCTGTCTTTCATCCACATCTTCGCATCATCCAGCAACCAGCCCTCACAGTCCTTCATCCACATCTTTGCATCATCCAGCAACCAGCTTTCACAGTCCTTCATTCACGTCTTTGCATCATCCAGCAACCAGTCTTCACAGTTCTTCTTTCACGTCCTCGCACCACCCAGCAACCAGTCTTTGCAAGTTCCACATCCACGTCTTTATATTATCTGGCACACAATCTTCTCAGTTCTTCAGCTTCGCCTTCGTATCACTCAACAACTCAACACCACGATTCTTCAGCCACGTCTTGTACCAACTAAGGATATTCCTCATTTTTCTTCAGTCGCAGCCCCGCATCATTCAGGGATTTCCTTTCCGGCAATTTACCAATCCTAAACTCTTTTGTCTCAGTTTTCCAACAAGTCTCATTCTTATCTGTTATCTTTAATAAATATATGAGAAGGAATTGTCTTCGTCCTCCTTGCTTCCAGCACTTTGGGGCATCTGCTCCTTCGGTTGGTCCAACGGATTCACAGAAACACCCCGCTGTGACAATACCTGGAGACTACCCTCTCTGTCCAGAACTCCAATCATTGCAGAAGAGCACACTTTTGGGAGCAATAGAGTAAATATATACATATATATATATATATATACACACAAAATCTGAGGGCGCTAATGACTTATTAATCTATTACAGACAGTCAAAATAATTTAAAAAATTTATTCATAAAACACAATGTTATCTCTATTTCATATTATCAAATAACATTATCACCATACAGGATGGATATAACATCTATAGATTTCAATATACACCAATTAGGTTTTTGATCAGATGCAGAACCCAATTCAAATATATACCAATTAGGTTTAATCAGATGTAGAACCCTACAAATAATATTTCTACATTTGGTAGAAGAGTACAATTCACTAGGTGACCTATAATAAGGAACCCCACTAAATGTCGTCATATTTTGGGAATTCTTTTCCTCAAGTTTTCTAATCTATAAACAATTTCTAGCACAATACTTGGCTCAATTAAAAGCCCTTATCTTTTATGAATGATACAGCTTTTTCAAAATAAACAGAGCTGTTATTTAGAAAACACCCCGGAAGAAGTCGCTATAAGACGAAACGCGTTGGGTGAAAGTTCTTTTATATCATTTTATTATTAATATATTTTTTTTTATATAAATAATATTGAAACATTCAATTGTATTTTCAATGTAAAAGAAATGTTCAACATTAATTCAATTTAATGCAAATGTGAATTTAAACTATATTGTTCTTATAATAAAAAGACAAATGTGTTTTAAATATGGGTGTTTACATGTGTAAGGTCATCCTCTCTTTATAAATCATCCGTTAAACTCAATCTAACTTTATCAGTTTACAAAATAAGTGCGCTCCACAGAGATATCTTTTTTATTTTTATTGATCTCTATCGACAAGGGATCCGCTCTGTGTTGAAGCTTGCCCCCCTTGTTTATATTAGTATTATTATTTTGGTTAATTGACATAAAGACTAACTGATACATATATATATAAAAAATAATAAAACAAAAACTTCAGTAGTAATCACTAAGAGTGCACTAAGGGATTATACTATTTTATATATATATATATATATATATATATATATATTATTATTATTATTACTACTAATTTATATATTTCCAGCATATTCCACAAAGCTTTAAGATTGGGAACAAAAAGAGCGGTAATACGGTAAGCAGACAGTGAGGTCAGAGGACCCGGATCACAAGTGTATAACCTGTAGAAAATAAGAGTTTGATACAGTACATAAAGCTAAAGTCATATTGTAATGGTAAAGAGTGGATGGGCATGGCATAGAAGATCTACAGTTAATAGAGAAAGGGTCAAAGGGTCGATAGGTGGAAGGTAGACGGTACAAAAGGTCAACATGGAAATGGTTGATACAAGTTTTATTATGTGTTTTTGGTGTAATTTTGTTTGCTTCATCACCCAATTAGTGGTAATGTAGACCCTCGCGGACTTGCCTCGCTCACCTCGCTTTGGGCAAGGTGGCTCGCTCCGCTTACGCTGAACTTGGCACAAGTTACTATTCCCAATCATAGTCCATGTGGATGGTAGACCAATCAAGAGTTTAAAAAACAAACAAACGTGAAAACCCCCCCAAAATTCTGTAATGCTACTTGCCACAGGGTGCTATCCAGATGTAGATGACGTGAGGAAGCGATGGTGCCACTTCCAGGACCCTGAACTCTGGGTGGCGGCTCCGCTTGCACACTTCTCCCTTCTGCCCTGACTGAGGATGACAACAGAGCCGGTTCTACACATTGTGGCGCCCAGTGCGAAAGTTTCCACTGGTACCCCCCCGCAGCTAAACAGGGGCGTGGCTTCATAGGGGAGGGCCGTGGCCACAATTATGCTCCCAGTAGTTGTGCCCCCAGATCTGCCCCAAGTAGTTGTGCCCCCCAGTTGAATTCCCCCCAGTAGATTTTCCCCCTGTAGCTGTTCCCCCTGTAGCAGTGACCTCAGTATGTGCCCCTTGTAGTTGTGCCACCTGTAGTTGTGCCCCCAGTATTTGTGCCCCCCTGTAGATTTGCCCCCGGTAGCTGTGCCCCCAGTTAATTAGTTAATTTGCCCCCTGTAGCAGTGCCCCTAGTAGTTGTGCCCCTTGTAGCAGTGTCCCCTGTAGTAGTGCCCCCAGTTGATTTGCCCCCTGTAGCAGTGCCCCAGTATGTGCCCTCGGCAGATGTGCCCCTTGTAGCTGTGCCCCCAGTAGTACTGCCCCTTGTAGCTGTGACCCCAGTAGTACTGCCCCTTGTAGCTGTGCCCCCAGTAGCACTGCCCCTTGTAGCTGTGCCCCCAGTAGCACTACCCCTTGTAGATGTGCCCCCAGTAGTACTGCCCCTTGTAGATGTGCCCCAGTAGTACTGCCCCTTGTAGATGTGCCCCCAGTAGTACTGCCCCTTGTAGCTGTGCCCCCAGTAGTACTGCCCCTTGTAGCTGTGCCCCCAGTAGTACTACCCCTTGTAGATGTGCCCCCAGTAGTACTGCCCCTTGTAGCTGTGCCCCCAGTAGTACTACCCCTTGTAGATGTGCCCCCAGTAGTACTGCCCCTTGTAGATGTGCCCCCAGTAGTACTGCCCCTTGTAGATGTGCCCCCAGTAGTACTGTCTCTTGTAGCTGTGCCCCCAGTAGTACTACTCCTTGTAGATGTACCCCCAGTAGTACTGCCCCTTGTAGCTGTGCCCCCAGTAGTATTACCCCTTGTAGATTTGCCCCCAGTAGTACTGCCCCTTGTAGATGTGCCCCCAGTAGTACTGCCCTTTGTAGATGTGCCCCCAGTAGTACTGCCCCTTGTAGCTGTGCCCCCAGTAGTACTGCCCCTTGTAGCTGTGCCCCCAGTAGTACTGCTCCTTGTAGCTGTGCCCCCAGTAGTACTGCCCCTTGTAGCTGTGCCCCCATTAGTACTGCCCCTTGTAGCTGTGCCCCCAGTAGTACTGCCCCTTGTAGCTGTGCCCCCAGTAGTACTGCCCCTTGTAGCTGTGCCCCCAGTAGTACTGCCCCTTGTAGCTGTGCCCCCTGTATGTGCCCCCTGTTGTAGCGCTGCTTTGAAACCCTAAAAGAAAAATCAAAATACTTACCTGCCTCGCTCCTGCTTCCGCTGCTGCCGCTGTCTCCGGGCGCCGGCTCCTCTCTATGGGAGAGATGTTATGACGTCTCTCCCATAGCAGCGCCGCACTGACACTAGGGGTCAATTTTGACCTCTAGCGTCAGTCAGTGACGCCGGCTGCAGTGGGCGCACACGACGCTCGCTGCAGCTGGGGAGGGAGGGAGGCTTGCCCGTGGCAAAAAGCCTGCTTGCCCGTGGCAAGAGCCGCTACTGGATGACAAGCACAGATTTTGAGCATAGTGGATGGATTTTGTTGAGAGATGTTCAGGAATTTTAGTTTTTGTAGTGTCTTGTGTGAGATACATCAATATTCTAGAGATGTGTCCTAGATGTATGTACCAGTGTTTGAGACAGATTGGTTATGGGGAAACATAGGACAATTCTGAGTCAAGGATGACACGTTGGCAGCGAGCTTGAGGCACAGGGTTTATTGTCGTGTTGAAATACAGATGTAAAGTGCAATTACAATTGACTGGTGAAAAACATCTTCTGAAATAAAATGTTGGAAAGAACATTCGGTAAAGCTGCTGAGCCTCCTGCTCCTCTGCTCCTGCACATAGCACAGTGTGTGCCAGGAGCTTATTTACAGCTTCTCTTTGATAGAGCAATTCTACATTTGTTTCCAGTACCCAGTAAACTTGGAATGCCAATTCCCCTCTTTCTAATTATGTGCCCCCCAAGTAGCTATTGTCTGGTGATCATTAAACAATATTATCCTGCATTACAGAAAACATACATTTCTGTATATGGGTGGGAGGGCACTGTCACCTCCTTAATTGCACAAATGGGGAGTAAGAGAGGATATGCACGTAGTTGGCCTATGTTTTTTCTTCTGCGCATTCGTCTGAGTTGCACTGCTCATGCGTTCTGATTGTCTGTGCACAGAGACACAGAACAGATTTGGATGCAGGCTCTGGGAATTATAGTTCCTGGGAGGTAACAGTGTGGTGGCAAAACTGACGTTGGCATGTCATGGGTGTGTCCCAGAAATTGGCAGCACACAGAAACACAGAACTTCTGACATAGGAGGCCATACCCAGTTGGAGAAACTGCACCTGCCAAAGGTTTAGATTGTGTGCAGATAGTGCGTCTAAAGACGAAGTGGATGGAAATGCAATGTTTTAAGACACTGCAAGTGGGCCTCTCAGTCCTTACACAAATGGATGCGGCATTAGCATAAAGATGCAGATGTGACTTAGCTGCAAAAGACGTAGCTGCATCCACCTACAACTGTGATCAGACAATAGCACCCTGTACTATAGAAAAATGTTTTCCATAGATGGCAGCGGTCATATAGGGAGTATGGATACTGTACGGGCCACTATGAAGCACCGATAGTAGGCTGTCTATAACCACCGGCTACTGCATACAGGGTTGCAGAAAATAAGCGACTCTGGGCTTGCACTCTCCATCACATGGGGAAGGCATTTGCATATCAACGTACCCACGAGGCCACCAAAGAGCAATGGAGAGGATCTCTGAATCAGGCCCATTGCCTCACACCTAGGTGCACTACTAGGACATTAATTTAGAGACCGATGCAATTTGCATGTAAGCAAAAACATAAAATAAAAATTTCTAGGGCACCACAAGGATATCATAGCACCGTACAAGGGATAAAACTGACAGCAAGAGATATCATTGCAGACTTATGGGGGGTCATTCCGAGTGGATCGCTACATAAAAATGTTTGCAGCGCAGCGATTAAGTGAAAAAGCTGCATTTCTGCGCATGCGTATGCCGTGAATGCGCACGCGCGACGTACTTTCACAACAGCCGATGTAGTTTTACACAAGATCTAGTGAGGCTTTTCATTCGCAATGTCCGCCGCAGAGTGATTGACATGAAGTGGGCGTTTCTGGGTGTCAACTGACCGTTTTTAGGAAGTGTTCGGAAAAACGCAGGCATGCCAGGAAAAATTCAGGCGTGGCTGGGAGAACGCAGAGCGTGTTTGTGACGTCAAATCCGGAACTGAACAGTCTGAAGTGATCGCAAGCGCTGAGTAGGTCTGAAGCTACTCTGAGACTGCACTTTTTTTTTTGTAGCCGCTGTGCGATCCTTTCGTTCGCACTTCTGCGAAGCTAAAATACACTCCCAGGCGGAGGCGGCATAGCGTTTGCACGGCTGCTAAAAACTGCTAGCGAGCGATCAACACGGAATGACCCCCATAGTACGGTATCTCAATTCATGTAGATACATAATTACAATCTCCAATAACATAATTAAGTAGAGAAGACAAAGGAGCACAGTCTATAGGGAATATGTGTGGATACAATATTTCAGAAAAATGAGCCTTCCTCCCACTGCAAATAAAGACCAGTTTGCAAGATACAAAATATCACTTTTCTCCTGATGCACATTACTTGATGGGTCACACAGACCTCTGTATATTACAGCGCTATCATTAGCAGGCATTTACTTGTATTCTGGCACATAATACATATGGCTACCTAGGGCAACCTTCAAGTGGGGGGGGAGATTTTCTCTCTGATATTCCTGTTTTTATCTACATTATAGCATTATACTTTTTCGTTGAAACGTCTGCTCTGTGCAGCAGTTCCAATTTATAAAATAAAAGATCTCTTTGCCTTAATCTATTGAATTTCCTCCCTTTGTCTGCACACCACACACGCACAACGTACAGTACTGTACACATAATCACAATCAGCAAAACACTTTGACTAGCAAGTGCTGGCCTTTCCATTTTACCATACCAGGGCCTATATTTACTAATAATCCGAGTTTGTCCGATTTGTGGGTTTTTTTTTCAAAGTGTCAACACGGGAATTTACTAAACACAAATCTCGGCAGTGTTTGGGCTATTCGTAATGGTTTTGATGGCAAAGTTCAGAAATACGAATGAATAGACCATCAGTCAAATGCGGCTGTTTGTTCATACAACACGAGAATTTACTATTCATTCGTATTTGGGTGTTAGTCTCTGAATGCTCAATTGCGGTCGTATTTTTTTGCAATTCGTTAAAAAAAGCAGCAAAAAATAGACCTGCCTTTTTCAGGCGTGTTTACATGTGTTGCTACTTAAAAATCATTCAAACCTGAATTAGGATGGCTATAAAAGGATCTTAGGCCCATTTCAAACAACCTACACTCAGAAATGGCAGCAGGACTGTGGTGCAGTGATATTTTGTGTGCTGTGGGAAGTAACCAGGGCCAAGAAACTGAACATGGTCAGCAGATTGTACAGGTTCTGCGGAGGCTGCGCAGGCCTCGTTTTTTTAGGGGGCTTTTAAACTTGAACGCATTGTCCGATGATAGGGTCATACAGATGTTCCGTCTAAATCGTAACATTTTCCGTCTCTATGACCTTGTCAAAATGGGCCTAGACCCTGAGACAGCACACTCTCGCCCTGTCTCAGCCCTGCACAAACTCCTGGCTGTGTTGCCCTTTATGGCTACTGGGAGCTTTCAGGCTGTGTCTGGGGATGTAATTGGAATCTCACAGCCCTCCTTTTCAAGAATACTAACACAGGTGATGTATACCTAACTACCTCCTCTGTTTTTTGTTTGTTTTAATTACTCTCAGTGGCTAGTGATGATGTTATGTCATAAAATCTGTTTCATTTTTAAAAAAATATACACACAGGTGTTGGATGTTTTGCATCCCCACATCGATGCCTCAATCTGCTTCCCTACCCAGGAGTCTCAGTGGCATGCCGTCAGGGTAGATTTCCATGAGCTTGCTGGCATGCCCAATGTGCTGGGAGCCATAGATTGCACACACATTCAGCTGAGACCACCTAGGGGCAGGCAGCATATATATACTAATCGACATCTAGACCACTCCACCAATGTGCATGTGGTTTGTGATGCAAATCTCAAAATAATGAGTGTTGTTGCTGGTTACCCTGGGGGCTGCCATGACTCCTCCATCCTCAGTCAGTCATCCCTCTTTGATAAGTTTGAGGACGGACAAATGCCAGATGGATGGCTGCTGGGTATGTAATTTGATATGTGTAGGACTTTATATACTACAGCAAAATACACTGTGTTGCTTATGTGTTGCTGTATCTTAACATGAAACACGTTACTACATCTGTCTTTCAGGTGATGGAGGATATGGCTGTTTCTCTTGGCTTCTAACTCCATTGTCCCGACCTGATACCCCTGCTGAACACAATTACAATAATGCACATAAGTCCAGCGGAATGTGATAGAAAGATGTTTTGGTGTGCTGAAATCTAGGTTTCGGTGTCTGGATAAGTCTGGTAGCCTTTTGTTGTATAGTCCCTTGAAGGTGACTCAAATTATGTTCTGCTGCTGCTTTCTTCATAACATGTGTTTGCAACAGCTGCCACATGTTGATGATGATGAGGAGGATGAAAAAAGCAGCCAGCAAGCAGAGGAATTAGAGACATCTGGCGACACTTGGAGTACAGATGTAGGGAGGCAGGTTAGGCAAGATCTCATAAATAGTTATTTTTAAGGTAAGTATGTTTTGCTTCTTTCATTTGTTGTGTAAGGCTAAATATATTTTGTACATTTTTCGTTTAAAAACCATTACTCAGAATGTGTCTGTCTCCTTCAGACCTAGAAACATACCCTGGCTTTATGCAAAACAAATGCAGCATGTGTATTGTGTTTAATTAAATTGACTAAACATCAGATTATGAGTGACATGCATGAAGTCTGGATAAGTGTTAAAAAACGTTGTTGTTTTTTTAAATTAAAACACACATAATCCAGATAGTAATTGAATATGATATTTACTTTAGGAATGTGTATTACGTCCTAATGTAACACTTCTCCACATATAATATCTTATCCTTGAGGAATACATGTGTCCCTATGTGTGATGCTCCATCGGATTTAAGGGGCACAAACTTTGTCTCATTCAAAAAAAAATATTTAGTTATGTTTGCTGGAGTAAACTTGCAGATTTGTAAGTCAATACACAGTTTTCACCATATATCCATTATTACACACATTATTTCTATTACGTCCTAGAGGATGCTGGGGACTCCGCAGGAGACATGGGCACTTTAAGACCTTTAATGGGTGTGAACTGGCTCCTCCCTCTATGCCCCTCCTTCAGACTCCAGTTAAATCCTGTGCCCAGAGGAGACTGGTCACACACTAGGGGAGCTCTACCGAGTTTCTCTAGAAAATAGACTTTGTTAGGTTTTTTATGTTCAGGGAGCACTGATGGCAACAGGCTCCCTGCTTCGTGGGACTGAGGGGAGAGAAGCAGACCCACCTTCCTGGACTGATAGGCTCTGCTTCTTAGGCTACTGGACACCATTAGCTCCAGAAGGTCTGAACACTGGTGTCGTCTAGCTGTTTGTTCCCGGAGCTGCGCCACCGTCCTCCTCACAGAGCCGGAAGATAGAAGCCGGGTGAGTATAGGAAGAAAGAAGACTTCACAGGTGGCAGAAGACATCTGAGCTTCGGAAGGTACCGCGCAGCGCACCTTTGCTCCCGCACACACACGAGGCACTGCAAGGGCGCAGGGGGGGCACCCTGGGCAGCAAAGTTTACCTCATAAAAATGACTGGCAAGCTATATACACTGCATTGCAGGGTATTTAAAACCCCCGCCAGTATAAATATTAGCGGGACCGAAGCCCGCCGTCGAGGGGTCGGGGCTTCGTCCTTCAGCTCTAACCAGCACCATTTTCTCCACAGCTTGGCTGCAGAGAGGCTGCTCCCGGATCCTGCCCTGATATCTACAAGTAACAGGGTGCAAAACGATGGGGGGGGGGGCACAATATTTGGTGCTGATTTTATATATATATATTATATATAAAATGCGCTATACTGGTCTGGGGTATTGTTATATTTCAGACTGTGGCGGCGTTGGGTGTGAGCTGGCAAACTTCCTCTCTGTCTCTCCAAAGGACCTCCTTGTGGGTCTGTCCCATATAATTCAGTGTGTGTGGGAGTGTCAGTACGTGTGTGTCGACATGTCTGAGGTGGAAGGCTATTTGAGGGAGGAAGAGGAGCAAAATGTGATAGTGACTGCGTCGGCACTGCCGACTGCTGATTGGGTAGACATGTGGAATGTTTTGAATGCAAGTGTGGCTTTATTGCATAAAAGATTGGACAAAGCTGAGTCTCAGAACCAAGCATGGAGTCAATCCATGGATATTGCTGTGTCTCAGAACCCATCAGGGTCACAGAAACGTCCTTTTACCCAGATAGCAGACACTGATACCGACACGGATTCCGATTCCAGTGTCGACTATGATGAGGCAAGATTACACCCAGGCCAAGAGTATTCAGTACATGATTGTAGCAATAAGGGATGTATTACATATCACAGAGGACCCTTCTGTCCCTGACACAAGGGTCTGTATTTTTAAAGAGAAGAAACGTGAGGTAACGTTTCCCCCATCTCATGAACTGAACGCACTATTTGAAAAGGCTTGGGAAACTCCAGACAAGAGGCTGCAGGTTCCCCAGAGAATTATTATGGCGTATCCTTTCCCCTCACAGGACAGGTTACGGTGGGAATCCTCTCCCTCGGTGGATAAAGCCTTGACGTGGTTATCCAAAAAAGTGGCCCTACCGTCCCCGGACACGGCGACTCTAAAGGATCCTGCGGACCGCAAGCAGGAAACCACTTTAAAATCAATTTATGCGACTACGGGAGCCCTCCTCAGACCGGCAGTTACGTCGGCATGGGTGAGTAGCGCTATTGCAGCTTGGGCAGATAACTTGTCGTCTGACATTGACACCCTCGACAGGGATACTGTTCTGTTAACTTTGGGTCACATCAAAGACGCAGCGTTATACCTAAGGGAGGCTGCGAGGGATATTGGCCTCTTGGGATCAAGGGCCAATGCCATGGCAATTTCAGCTAGGAGGTCGCTGTGGACCCGTCAATGGACTGGTGATGCTGACTCCAAGAGACTTATGGAGGCTCTGCCTTACAAAGGTGAAGTGTTGTTTGGGGATGGCCTCGCGGACCTGGTTTCCACAGCTACTGCGGGTAAGTCTTCTTTTTTGCCTTTTGTTCCCCCACAGCAAAATAAAACGCCTCAGTACCAGATGCAGTCCTTTCGGTCTCAAAAATTCAGAAAGGGGCGTGGATCGTCTTTCCTCACCAGAGGTAGAGGAAGAGGGAAAAGAACACCAGCTACGGCTAGTTCCCAGGAGCAAAAGTCCTCTCCGGCTTCTGCCAAATCCACCACATGACGCTGGGGCTCCCCTGCGGGAGTCCGCACCGGCGGGGGCACGTCTTCGGCTCTTCAGCCAGGTCTGGGTTCAGTCGGACCTGGATCCTTGGGCGCTAGGAATTGTGACCCAAGGGTACAAACTGAAGTTCAAAGACGTGCCTCTACACCGATTTTTCAAATCGGCCTTACCAGCTTCTCTCCCAGAGAGAACAATACTTGCAGCGGCAATACAAAAGCTGTGTCAACAGCAAGTGATTATCATGGTTCCCTGGTTACAACAGGGGAAGGGGTTTTATTCAACTCTATTCGTGGTCCCGATTCTAAACCTAAAATCCCTCAACCTGTATTTGAGGAGATTCAAATTCAAGATGGAATCTCTCCGAGCAGTTATCTCCAGTCTGGACGGGGGAGAGTTTATGGTCTCATTGGACATAAAGGATGCATACCTTCATGTCCCCATATACCCTCCTCATCAGGCGTTCCTGAGATTCGCTGTGCAGGATTGTCATTAACAATTTCGGACGTTGCCGTTTGGGCTTTCCACGACCCCGAGGATTTTCACCAAGGTAATGGCAGAAATGATGGTGCTCCTGCGCAAGCAGGGGGTCACAATTATCCCGTACTTGGACGATCTCCTGATAAAAGCGAGAACAAGAGAACAATTACTGAAAAATGTGGAGCTCTCTCTGAGGGTGCTACGACAACACGGCTGGCTTCTAAATTTGCAAAAGTCGCAGCTGGTTCCGACAACTCGGCTGTTGTTCTTGGGCATGATTCTGGATACAGAAAGACAGAGGGTTTTTCTTCCAGTGGAAAAAGCTCAGGAAATCCAGAACATGGTAAAGGCTCTGCTAAAACCAAAAAGAGTATCGATTCATCAATGCACTCGAGTGTTGGGAAAGATGGTGGCGGCCTACAAGGCCATTCCGTTTGGCAGGTTTCATGCAAGAGCTTTTCAGTGGGACCTACTGAACAAGTGGTCAGGGTCCCATCTCCAAATGCATCGGTTGATATGCCTGTCCCCCAGGGCCAGCATCTCTCTCCTGTGGTGGCTCCAGGGGGCTCACCTTCTAGAGGGTCGCAGGTTCGGAATTCAGGATTGGGTTCTCGTGACCACGGACGCGAGCCTCCGAGGATGGGGAGCGGTCATACAGGGAATAAACTTTCAGGGAATATGGTCAAGCCAGGAGGCTTGTCTGCACATAAATGTGCTGGAATTAAGGGCCATATACAACGGCCTGAGGCAGGCAAAGCACCTTCTTCGCAACATACCGGTTCTGATCCAGTCAGACAACGTCACAGCCGTGGCGCATGTAAACCGACAAGGCGGAACAAGGAGCAGAGCAGCAATGGCAGAGGCCACCAGGATTCTTCGCTGGGCGGAAAATCACGTGAGCGCCCTATCAGCAGTATTCATTCCGGGAGTGGACAACTGGGAAGCAGACTTCCTCAGCAGACACGATCTCCATCCAGGAGAGTGGGGACTTCATCAAGAGGTCTTTGCAGAAGTGACAAGTTGCTTGAGGACTCCCTCAAATAGACATGATAGCATCACGCCTCAACAAGAAGCTTTGGACGTATTGTTCAAGGTCAAGGGACCCTCAGGCGATAGCGGTGGACGCGCTGGTAACACCATGGGTGTATCAGGCGGTGTATGTGTTCCCTCCACTTCCACTCATCTCAAAAATATTGAGAATCATAAGAAGAACAAAGGTTCAGACGATACTCATTGTTCCAGATTGGCCTCGAAGGGCCTGGTATCCAGATCTTCAGGAAATGCTCACGGAAGATCCTTGGCCTCATCTTCTCAGAGAGTACCTGTTATAACAGGGGCCGTGTGTGTTCCAGGACTTACCGCGATAACGTTTGATGGCATGGCGGTTGAACACCAGATCCTAGCTAGGAAAGGTATTCCAGGGGAAGTCATCCCTACTCTACTTAAAACTAGGAAGGAGGTAACGGCGAAGCACTATCACCGTATCTGGAGGAAGTATGTGTCTCGGTGTGAATCCAAGTATGCTCCTATGGAGGATTTCCAGCTGGGTCGTTTTCTCCATTTTCTACAGACAGGAGTGGATATGGGCCTGAAGTTAGGCTCCATTAAGGTGCAGATTTCGGCCTTATCAATATTCTTTAAGAAGGAATTGGCTTCTCTTCCAGAAGTGCAGACTTTTGTGAAGGGAGTATTACACATCCAACCTCCTTTTGTGCCACCAGTGGCACCGTGGGACCTTAACGTGGTGTTACAGTTCCTTAAATCACATTGGTTTGAACCTCTTCAAACTGTTGACTTGAAATTTCTCACTTGGAAAGTGGTCATGTTATTGGCCTTGGCTTCGGCAAGGCGGGTATCAGAATTGGCGGCTTTGTCTCACAAGAGCCCCTATCTGATTTTCCATGTAGATAGAGTGGAATTGAGAACTCGTCTTCAATTTCTACCCAAGGTGGTTTCGTCGTTTCACATGAACCAACCTATTGTGGTGCCGGTGGCTAGGGATGTCTTGGAGGATTCCAAGTCCCTTGACGTGGTCAGGGCTTTAAAAATCTATGTAGCCAGAACGGCTCGTATTAGGAAAACAGAGGCACTGTTTGTCTTGTATGCGGCCAACAAGATTGGCGTGCCTGCTTCCAAGCAGACTATTGCACGCTGGATCTGTAACACGATTCAGCAGGCTCATTCTACGGCTGGATTGCTGTTACTAAAATCGGTAAAGGCCCATTCCACTAGGAAGGTGGGTTCTTCTTGGGCGGCTGCCCGTGGTGTCTCGGCGTTACAGCTTTGCCGAGCGACTACTTGGTCGGGGTCAAACACTTTTGCTAAATTCTATAAGTTTGATACCCTGGCTGATGAGGACCTCATGTTTGCTCAATCAGTGCTGCAGAGTCATCCGCACTCTCCCCCCCGGTCTGGAGCTTTGGTATAAACCCCATGGTCCTTATAGAGTCCCCAGCATCCTCTAGGACGTAAGAGAAAATAAGATTTTAAACCTACCGGTAAATCTTTTTCTCCTAGTCCGTAGATGATGCTGGGCGCCCGTCCCAGTGCGGACTTAACTCTGCAATAATTGTACATAGTTATTGATAAGGTTGCACACAGGTTGTGTTACTGTTGAAATCAGGCTGTTGCTGTTTTCTGTTGTTGTTCATACTGTTAACTGGTTTACTTATATACCATGTTGTGCGGTGTGTTTGTGGTGTGAGCTGGTATGTGTCTCACCCTTAACAAAATCCTTTTCCTCAAAATGTCCGTCTCCTCTGGGCACAGTTCCTATAACTGGAGTCTGGAGGAGGGGCATAGAGGGAGGAGCCAGTTCACGCCCATTAAAGGTCTTAAAGTGCCCATGTCTCCTGCGGAGCCCGTCTATACCCCATGGTCCTTACGGAGTCCCCAGCATCCTCTACGGACTAGGAGAAAAAGATTTACCAGTAGGTTTAAAATCTTATATTTTTTTTAATCAAATATTTACAATTACTTAGGTTCTGCATCATGTTTTAGAATCTGATTACTCCTTTTTACCACACACAAACATGGCACAACAATAATGTCAATCATTTTGCGAATTAATTATCTAAATGTGTTGACAACATATTAGGACACTCTTTGCTAACTCAATTGTGTTATTATTGTAATGTCGTCTAGAGAAAAAATGTAAAAGAGTTAAAATTCACACTGTAATTTGTATTGGTCATGGATTAATCTGCATGGCTGCCAATTAGACTGTCTGCAGGATCTTAGAATGATTGGAATCAAGAAATATTAATTAGATAATCAAATCAAGTGGTATTGTTACTGCATGCTAAAGACATTCTGCATGGCTGCCAATTAGTCTGTCTGCAGGATCTGAGAATGATTGGAATCAAGAAATATTAATTAGATAATCAAATCAAGTGGTATTGTTTCTGCATGCTAAGATCAATGTGCAGCTCAAAGAACATTTTCCTCCTCCAAAAAAATACAAAGATGTTAAAGAATAAATGTGATGTAAAAGATCCTGTTGTTGTTTGTAACAGTTATAATTATTGATGTTGTAAAAATTGACAAGGTGCTAAGTGTTATATATATTCTGACAATCCTACACTTACCGTGTTTACTTTCTTCTCTATACTGAAATCGGTGTCTATATTTTTTATGTTTTTTTGGGTGGCTGCCTGGACTGGCCTTTGCCTTTACCACTGTCGTGTTGGCGTGCTCTGGTGGAGCGCCTTGGTGGTGAGGACACTGGCGATAGAATTGTAGTCGTACCAGAACTGCTGGTTGGTTGCTGTTGGTGCTGGGATCTGAGTGTTTCATTGAGGTTAGTGAGGGTGGCATTAAGTTCACGTGTTGCAGAATTTTGATTTTCTAAAATTCTGGTGATAGATTCATTGATCATTTGATTGTTTTCTAAGATGTTGATATAGCTTTGCTGTTGTCTGTGCTGTTCTTCCATTATGCGTTGTAAGTTGCCCATGACATGTGTAATGTCTGCACGCATCATTTCCATGGTATTGGCAATTCTGGTGGTTGGTTCATTTTGGCGACTGATATTTCTGCTGATTCTTCTGAGGTGAGATGGTAGGCTTGAAGAAATTTATGTCTGCCTACACAGGCAATCTTGATTAGTGGCCTGCTGTGTAGCCCAACTGTCCCAAAACACTTGATCAGGGCCTTGTGCTACTGGTGTTGTTGGGCTGTGTTGTGGTGGTGGTGTGATTTGCTGTGGTGGTGTACTCACAGGTGCTGGGTGGCTGATTCCTTCGATTACTGGCTGCATTTGTAAAATGATTGTCTCATCCATGTCACTGTGTTGCTGCTGTTGCGTAGGGATGCTGCTACCAGTACTAGAATCTGGAATTAGAATCATTTTGCCGTTAGCTAGGCATATGTTAGAGAAATTAATACAAAGCAATAAACATGGAACACATGTATTTGAATGGTGCTTTCAGATATCCAGCATAGCAACATCATCACTCAGAACTTAAATACAGACATATTCCTGTTTGTGGCAAATGTGTCTGGTTACTTCATTCTTAAAGCAAGCACATGAGTTGTATGGTAGATCAGACATACTCCACCATAAAAACATACTTTAAACCATAATGTGTTGCCTTATAGTGTTTAAAACAAAAACATAGTAATGTTTTTGCATGTTGGTGCCAATGTTAGGACAAACACAAATGTGAAATTGAGGAAAAAAACCTTACTATTTGCCAAGCTTACACATGTGTTTATGTTGCAGCATCTTCCACACAATCTGCTACTGTATGGCTGAAGTGGACATACATATCTTTACTGGATGTGGACAAGGCCATTTTGCTCAGATTCCATTTGATGTTTTAGTGTTTTCGGTAAGAATAGCAGATTTGGTTGGATTTTTAGTTATTTAGTCTAATTAAATGGATTATTACGAGATGACTAATTTTGTTTTTATTTACAGTTTCTTACTCACAATCAAGATGAGGGGAGTGTGGTTGGCGTCTTGGAGGTGTGTCCAAAATTTGGAGTGGTGGGACCGAAGAAACTGTAGACCATCTTCGTGGCGGGGTAGCCTGCTGTGGTTGGCACTGGACATCAGACCTTGCTTTCTTTGTTGCCACATTTATTATTTGTTGGTGTGGTACAGGAGTCCGCCTTCTGCTGCTGAAGACTTCTTTTGATGGACCTAGGATTTAAAGTGTAATGTTGTTATGGCCATTCCTTTACAAACATAACCTATACTACAATGGACACTTTACCTGCTTCCGGTGCGTCATCATCATCATCAGATGTCATAGGAGTGACTGTAGGATGAGCAGTACTGCTTTTTTTCAACACTGTAAATCATGAAACAAATAAAAGAACTTATTTATTCATACTGTTGTTGATACAGCCACCCATTATGTTTATAAACATTACATCTTACAAGAATGGCTCTTTATTTACGGAATAACAATTACGCACACACAAAAAAAAAATTACAAACACACACATTGGCCAATAGCCATATGCACTATGGTAAGTGCAACACAGGAAAGAATGTACAGGACACAGACATAGGACACAATTACAAATACATACACTAACAAGCAAAAACACACACATCTTCATTTTCAAATGTAATGTAATTAATGAAAGATGCAATATAGAAAATGCTCTGTGATGTGGCACTACAAACACACATTAGCACAATATGAGCAAAACAAACAAACAAACAAACAAACAAACAAACAAAAACAAATAAAAAGCCATCATAATTGTAAGGTAACGAAGTCTGCAGTATTGTGTCAGGGTACCAATACAGCCTAAAACTGAACCAACAAATAGTGGGTTTGCCTTAAACAAGATTACATTCAGTACTAAAGAAATTACACATGTAACTGGCTTCAAATTGACTTTGCACTACTCCAGCCTCTAACATGTCAACCACTGTTTTGGAAACATTGCACATGGATAACTGAAATAAAAAACATAGTCCTACTTTCAAACTGTAAAATGTGCTAAAGGAAAACATTATTGCTGGACAATTCTATGACACACCAAGTCCAAACTACACATGGAAAATGTACTGTCCAAAAACCACATGACATACAGTAAAGTACTATGTGACATTGGCTTTTGTTGAAAACCTTACCCAAAACGATCTCTTTGCTGATGCACACTTGAAGATGTGAGCAATATGCAACATCACATGACACACATTTACAAAAAACATTAAGACAGAAGTAATGTAATAGAATGTTTAGACAAATACACATGCTCACCATCCTTCCTGGGCCGATCGGAATCACGGACATGGGTTGCAGACACTACTTCAGGAGGTATTAAACTCTGCATGGGCTCCTCATAGTCCAGATATCTGGCAATAAAGGGCTGTCCACCACCGGTTTTGCGAGCCGACTTCGCCTCCTTGGCCATTTTGGACTTGACACGTTGCTTTATGTCATAGTACCATTTGCAGCACGTGTCCTCCGTCCGCTTGACCACCCCCTCACTATTTAGAGCAGCAACAACTTTCGCCCACAATAATAATTAATAATAATAATTTTATTTATATAGCGCTCTTTCTCCCATAGGACTCAAGGTGCTTAACAGATACATAGCATAATATAGTACAGTAAATAATGAAGTACATTTTCATAAAATACAGAAGCATGAAGATACTAAAAGGGACAATTATGGGAATGCTTGAGTAAACAGAAAAGTCTTGAGTCTACTTTTGAAGGATTCTATAGTTGGGGCCTCTCGCACTGTGCGGGGAAGTGAGTTCCATAGAGTCGGAGCCGCATGACTAAAAGCTCGACCCCCAGATGAATTACGGGAGATTCTAGGTACTGCTAAAAGTCCTTCATCTACAGATCGCAGTAATCGAGTGGGGCAGTATGGGGTCAGAAGCTGTTTGAGGTACCTTGGGCCTTGGTCATGTAATGCTTTGAAACTCAGTAAGCCAATCTTGAAGATGATTCGCCATCGTACAGGCAGCCAGTGAAGGGAGTAGAGGATGGGTGTTATGTGGCTAGAACGGGGCTGGTTGGTTAATAGCCTGGCAGCTGTGTTTTGCACCAGCTGTAAGCGCTGCAATTCTTTTGCTGGGAGACCAAGGTAGAGGGCATTACAGTAGTCTAAACGAGATGATACAAATGCATGTATGACTTTTGGCATATCATCTGAGGGAATTAAGTGCTTGATTCTGGCTATGTTCCTCAGGTGAAAGAATGAGGATTTGATTGTGGCTGATATCTGATGTTTAAGTGTCAAGCCACCATCCAGGACAACGCCAAGATTCCGCACACGATCACTGGTCTGTAATTCTGAATCCCCGAGTGTAAGTCCAGTTGGTTGGCTATGCTGCAGTCTTGTCCTTTGATGTTGCGGTCGTATCATAAGGACCTCTGTTTTATCCGGGTTCAGTCGCAGCCAACTGGCGCTCATCCACTCCTGTAGTTCAGCTAGACAGCCATTAAGGGTTGCTATTGGGTTATCAGTGCCCGGAGCAAAGGACAAGTACAGTTGTGTATCATCTGCATAGCAGTGGTAGACCAGGCCATGGCGCCTGATTATTTCGCCCAATGGGAGCATGTATACTGCAAAAAGCATGGGGGATAGTATAGAACCTTGTGGGACACCACATGGCAATGACACTGGTGGTGATGAGTATAATCCAGATGATACTCTCTGTGACCTGCCTGTGAGAAATGATTTGAACCATCTTAGGACTGTGCCATCCAGACCACAGAAATGTATCAGTCGCTCAATCAGAAGCCCATGGTCCACGGTATCAAATGCTGCCGAGAGATCCAGAAGGATTAATATTGAACAGTCACCTCTGTCTTTTGCCATCAGAAGATCATTTAACACACACACCAGGGCTGTTTCAGTGCTATGTCTTCTCCTGAATCCTGATTGAAATGGATCATAAATATCATGGGTTGTCAGGCGGGTTTCCAGTTGATTTGCAACGACTTTCTCAATAACCTTTCCTAGGAAAGGAAGGTTTGATACCGGTCTGTAGTTGGTCATGCAGTCGGGATCTAAATTAGGTTTTTTAAGAAGCGGTCTAACAATTGCTTCCTTTAGGGGTCCAGGAAAAATGCCTGTCTGCAAAGAGCATTGAACAATTTTTGTAAAGACAGGACCAATTATATCCATACAACCTATTAGAAGCTTGGTTGAGGCTGGGTCCAGATCACAGGTGGTGGGACGCAAAATCCGAGCAATTTCAGCAGTGTCCTTTACATCCACTGGATCAAAGCTGGTCCATGAAGGCAGGTAGCTTATATTGGCGGGCTTTGTAATTTGGCACTCCTTTGATGGCACTGTGGAGATTCCAGCCCGGATGGTGGATATTTTATCTGCAAAGAAGTTTGCAAACTCGTTGCATCTTGCCTGGGAGAGGGTCTCATCAGTCTGCAGGCATGCTGGCTTGCAAAGCATCTCCACTGTACGGAAAAGTTGAGCTGGCCTATTGTTTGCTGCTGTGATCTCATTTGACAGGAACTGTGCTTTCTTACGAGTGATTGTCGATTGATATTCTTCGTTATGTTTTATTAGTTTTATTTTGTCATCCACTAGGTTAGTCTTCCTCCATCGTCTTTCCAGTCTACGCCCCCTTTTCTTGAGCTCACTAACACTGTTGTCGAACCATGGAGCTTGACGTTGTGGTTTACGAGGTCTTAAACGCACAGGGGCGATAATATCAATTGCAGCCATAACATCCCTATTATAATAACGGACTAGGGAACAGGGATCTTCACAGGCACCCTGTATAGCAGAGAGATCCAGATTTGCTGCAAGAGCCTGGGGAGTCATACCCCTCCTTGGACGATACCTGGTCAACTCCACGGGCAGAGATCTTATTTGAGGGGTTGCAACTGAGAACCAGAGGGAGTAGTGGTCTGACCAGATGACTGGGTTTATTTTTAGGTCAGTGACCTCTAATCCAATCTGAAAGACGAGGTCGAGAGTGTGACCACTTTTATGTGTGGCAGAGGGAATGACCTGTGTGAAGCCCAGACCATTCATTGTGCACAGGAGGTCTTGGCCAAGGCGTGAGAGCTCATCATCCACCCATTCATTGAAATCCCCGAGGATGAGCCATCTTTGATGTTCCAGAACCAGGCCAGCAACAGTGTCTGCAATTTCTTGTAGAAATATCTTTCCATCTCCAGGTGGCCGGTAAATAAGAAGTAGTCTGAAACCTAATCCTGTCGAACTCCGGGCAGCAATGCACTCAAATGAGCGAGTAGTTTCAATAGGGTGGACCCTAAGTTTAAGTTCTTTTTTGAAGCAGATAGCCACCCCGCCACCCCTGCGGTCCAGTCTTGGGTTGTGGATGACAGAGTAGTTTGTTGGTACTGCAGCCTCCAATATAGGTGCTGCATTTTCATCTAGCCAGGTCTCTGTAATACAGGCTAGATCTGCAGATTCAATAAGGTCAGCAATTGTTGCAGTCTTGTTTCTTATAGATCTGGCATTACAAAGGACTGACCTGATTGGGCATACCAGAGGGCCTTCAGTTTTCTTTATGTTAAGTGCAGGAGCTCTGGGTATGGGGGTCACAAAGTGAGAGTAGACAGTTCTGTCCTTCCAAACACAGGGCCGTCTTTTGGGTATCACTTCTATTTGATTGTTCTTTGAGTATGGGGGTGAGCAGGTGGGCAAAGGACTTAGATGGTTACCGGGGGAAATACATTTCCGGCCTGCTCGCTTCCCACGAATGCGCCTGTGTTTTCTTTTTAAAATGCCAAGGGATTGGAGAATAGAAGCCTGTGATGGTGTGATAGGAACTGCAGAGCGTGGTGGGCGGAGTGAAAGAATGAAGCTGGAGCAATACGTATACATTTGGTCATCAATGACAGATTACTATAAATTTGAACTGCATATGATGATGAGAAAGGGAGAGAAAGCAGTGTTTGTTTTTTGTTTTTTTGTTTTTCCTTTTTGTGTTTTGTTTTCCCCCAATTCGGTATGTGATCCAAAATTATAATGGGATTATGAACAAAGTTATTGCTATAACCTATTGTGTATATTTGAAGCAAGTAATAAATAAAATAACTGCTGATTTAGTCAATTATCCTTGGATAGGCAGCCTTTTGAAAAGGTGTTAGAAGCCAATTCCTACTGTGTAGGTGTGGAAAGTCTCAGTGTGAGAGGCCTTTGAAGTAGATTTTTTTTTTTTGTGGGGGTAGAAGTGATAACATGTCCTGGAAATGGATCCTGATTTTAAACAGTGAGCCTTCAGCAATTCAGAGCCTGAATATACTGATATTAGTAGATTAATGCAATAAATCAGTTATTTGTAGCTCAGAGAACAGAGGTGGATGATGTCTAAGTGAGGGGCTGGATGTAGCCAAAGATAGGTTGTAATCCACAGTACCTTATCTGGGTAATGTCCAATGCAGAGTACAGCAGCTGCTAAACTGAAGGATTTCTCAGTGGAGATATGCAGAGGATTCAGTCCAGGATTCAATCCAGTGTGTATCTCAGCGCAGGAATGCAATCCGTTGGTTTTGATGAAATGTCCGCGTAGAGTAGTACAAGTTCAAGATAAGTCCTTGGATATTTATGATGATTCATAGGTCAGTTGTGGTGAATTTAAGCTGTTTTATGGAGATGATCAGGAGCATACAAAAGGTGAGGCAGCCATCTTGGGCGCCAGTCTGTATATACCGTCTTCTTCCGTGTTGGCACCTTGGCGGACTCAGGCCCAAATAGCTGCCGCTGATACTTCATCAGCTCCCGCACCAATGCCACATTTTCAGCATAACTAAACTTTACATTCCGCCCAGTCTTAGTAGTGGTGCGTGGCTGCGGAGCTGTCTGACTGTCACTATCACTGTCACTTGAGGCTGCTGCAGCAACCTCACCCACCACCTCAACCTCACTAACCTCACTCTCACTCACCTCCTCCACCTGACCAACCTCCTCCCCCTCACTCACACCCTCCACCTCACTCACCTCAGCCACCTCTGAGTCAGATATAATTGTGTGGTTCAACAATTAACACAGAAAAAAAAATAAGACAAACAACACACTCCTCCACTACCACTGCACAACACACACACACACACACACACACACACACACACACACACACACACACACACACTGACAAGGGACTATAAAGCAAAAAAACTTGGACAAAAAAAGAGACAAAACCAAAAAAAACAAGACTACAAGAATGACAAGACTACTTTCAAACACAATACTACACTCAGAAATCGCTAACAAAACTCCTCACCAAACCAACTACTCACCAACCTCCACAGCACAACCTCCCTCCTCACCACTAACTAAACCCACGAGGTGCGGACGGTTTGGGGCGTATTTATATGGTTGCGTACAGACACTCCTACATCTGAAACACAACCAATCACGAACGTGGATGAAAATCGAAACTAAAAGTGAAAATGCGGCCGTGGTTGTTAAAAAACCCTGCCGCGTTTAACATTGAAAAAAAACAAGTAAAAACAACAGAAACACGAACGCAAACGTCAATTGCGGCCGTAAATGGGCCAAAAAAATACGACTGCCATCGACATCGGAAAACACGAAAACCAATTACTCGACAGCTTCGTAAATTAGCGTAAATAGATTCAAAAAGTTGCATGAAAATGCACCCGATAAAAAATGAGTTTAAACTCTACATAAACCGACTCAAACACGAATATTAGTAAATAAACCCCCAAGTTGTGTTTACATGCAATTGTGAATGAGGCCTTTTCTTTGCTGAGGCATCTCTGAGAGCAGAGGGTAGGTGAGACTTGAAGTGTGCTGTGCAGACTAATATGGCACACCAGTGCAAATCCACAGTATTTTTTTTTATACATATCAGTATGCATTGTAAATGAGATTGGTTACTAATTAATTAGTATCCATATAAATAAAGGATAATAATAAATAGTAATAATATAGATGTGTTTTAGAATTAAATGTAATATTAATAAGTGAATGCAAGTGTCAGCATCATGAAAATATTGCTGCTATATTGCTATTTCATTTTTGCACGCATGTAAACTAATTCTACGCTTTCTATGTTACAGGTTTTCGGAGCAGATGACGTAGTCTGTACACGAATATATGTGAGAGCATGAGACAGGGACTTGTCTGGGCTCTCGGAATCTTCTATCAGTAATGTAGGGATCATTTTCCTGTCACACCAGTCCACTTGTTGTATACTTTGAGATTTATAATAGTGTTGTCGTTCACTAGTAAAATCAGACTGAATTTAATTGAAAGTAAATCTCTAATGAAGTTAAAAACTCTCATTGTGTATTGGTGCTATCTATTTCTATATAAATATATATACACACAACCAAGCACTTCTGCTTCTAAGTTGTACCACTTTGGCCCTCATTCCGAGTTGATCGTTTGCTAGCTGCTTTTAGCAGCATTGCAAACGCTAAGACGCCGCCCTCTGGGAGTGTATCTTAGCTTAGCAGAAGTGCGACCGAAAGGTTCGCTTAACTGCTTCAAAATATTTTCATGCAGTTTCTGAGTAGCTGCAGACCTACTCCTACCTTGCGATCACTTCAGACTATTTAGTTCCTGCTTTGACGTCACAAACACGCCCTGCGTTCGGCCAGCCACTCCCCCAATTCCCCAGGCAACGCCTGCGTTTTTACCTGACCTGCCTGCGTTTTTTAGCACACTCCCGGAAAACGGTCAGTTACCACCCAGAAACACCCACTTCCTGTCAATCACTCAGCGAATAGCAGTGCGACTGAAAAGCGTCACTTGACCTTGTGTGAAACTGCATATATTTTTGTGAAAGTACGTCGCGCGTGCGCACTGCGGCCCATACGCATGCGCAGAAATGCCAATTTCTTTGCCTGATCGCTGCGCTGCGAACAACGGCAGCTAGCGATCAACTTGGAATGACCCCCTATGTTCAGGACCAGTATGGGATACCGGCACACGGTATGCGGAATGTCAGTATACTGACATTGGCATCCCATGTGCCAGAATGCCAGCAGGGGGGGCAAGTGCAACGAAGCCCCTTGCGGGCTCGGTGGCTCGCCACAGGTTCTAATTCTCCCTCTATGGGTGTCGTGGACACCCACAGAGGGAGAATCAAGTACTTCGCCGGTATTTCGACGGCAGGCTAATACCCCTGACGGGATCCCGGCATCGGTATTGAGACAGCCGGGATCCCGACTGGCGGTATTGTAACCACATATCCTGTGTTCTGCAATTTCAACTCATACACATTACATCCTAGCCTAATTACTCTTATGAAGAACCCACTACTCTGTTATATTTTGGTTATTTTACTTTAAATTAACAGGGTATCTCAACTTTGCAAGAAATGTTTCCCCCTGTGACCACCTAAAGTGGGTTGGTAATACTGTGTATCACAAATATACATAATGAGGCCCGCAAGGGGCTTTCTAGCACTCGCCCCGCTGCCGTTATTCTGGTGGCCGGGATCCCGGCCACCAAGAGTCCATCCCCAACCCTTATGGGCAGTGTTATTAATAGCAATAATGTTGCATTTACCATGTCAAAGAAACAGTCAAATACGCAAAGACATAATTATCATTTTAATTCAATTAAAATCACTACACATTCACTGCTTTAAAAGATTAAATTGAAATATGCTTTATTGCTGCAGGTCAATTGCTAATATCACTGTAATAATGCAAATAGATCGCAGCAGCAACATTACTACAGTATTATTATAAGTGGGAGGGATTCAGGTGCAATCAGCCAATCAGAAGTGGCAATTAACTGTCATCAGTTTGTATTTTGCACCAGAGGTTGAGCACCCGAAAGTGAGTTTCCACTAAATAAGCACATACCAGGGATGTGCGGTGAGGTAAATGGCTCAGGAGGCATTGGCTAGCACCAGAGCCAGATGTATACACAATATATGAGCCAAAGGGTTCATGTGGACGTTATACACAGATGCAGCAGTATATACTGCTGGAAATTTGGTGAGTTTTGATCAGAGCTGTGCGAAAAAAAAATAGGAGTGCCTCACCTGCCATAGACTTGAATAATACAAAGAAGATATTTCTAATCTTTGTATTTTTAATATACACTGCTCAAAAAAATAAAGGGAACACTTAAACAACACAATGTAACTCCAAGTCAATCACACGTCTGTGAAATCAAACTGTCCACTTAGGAAGCAACACTGATTGACAATCAATTTCACATGCTGTTGTGCAAATGGAATAGACAACAGGTGGAAATTATAGGCAATTAGCAAGACATCCCCAATAAAGGAGTTGTTCTGCAGGTGGTGACCACAGACCACTTCTCAGCTCCTATGCTTTCTGGCTGATGTTTTGGTCACTTTTGAAAGTTGTCGGTGCTTTCACTCTAGTGGTAGCATGAGACAGAGTCTACAACCCACACAAGTGGCTCAGGTAGTGCAGCTCATCCAGGATGGCACATCAATGCGAGCTGTGGCAAGAAGGTTTGCTGTGTCTGTCAGCGTAGTGTCCAGAGCATGGAGGCGCTACCAGGAGACAGGCCAGTACATCAGGAGACATGGAGGAGGCCGTAGGAGTGCAAAAACCCAGCAGCAGGACCGCTACCTCCGCCTTTGTGCAAGGAGGAACACTGACAGAGCCCTGCAAAATGACCTCCAGTAAGCCACAAATGTGCATGTGTCTACTCAAACGATCAGAAACAGACTCCATGAGGGTGGTATGAGGGCCCAACGTCCCCAGGTGGGGGTTGTGCTTACAGCCCAACACCGTGCAGGATGTTTGGCATTTGCCAGAGAACACCAAGATTCGCAAATTCGCCACTGGCGCCCTGTGCTCTTCACAGATGAAAGCAGGTTCTCACTGAGCACATGTGACAGACGTGACAGAGTCTGGAGACGCCAAGGAGAACGTTCTGCTGCCTGCAACATCCTCCAGCATGACCGGTTTGGCAGTGGGTCAGTAATGGTGTGGGGTAGCATTTCTTTGGGGGGCCGCACAGCCCTCCATGTGCTCGCCAGAGGTAGCCTGACTGCCATTAGGTACCGAGATGAGATCCTCAGACCTCTTGTGAGACCATATGCTGGTGCGGTTGGCCCTGGGTTCCTCCTAATGCAAGACAATGCTAGACCTCTTGATGCCATTGATGCTATGATGCCATTGATGCTATGGACTGGCCCGCCCATTCCCCAGACTTAAATCCAATTGAGCACATCTGGGACATCATGTCTCGCTCCATCCACCAACGCCACGTTGCACCACAGACTGTCCAGGAGTTGGCGGATGCTTTAGTCCAGGTCTGGGAGGAGATCCCTCAGGAGACCATCTGCCACCTCATCAGGAGCATGCCCAGGCGTTGTAAGGAGGTCATACAGGCATGTGGAGGCCACACACACGACTGAGCCTCATTTTGACTTGTTTTAAGGACATTACATCAAAGTTGGATCAGCCTGTAGTGTGTTTTCCCACTTTAATTTTGAGTGTGACTCCAAATCCAGACCTCCATGGGTTAATAAATTTGATTTCCATTGATAATTTTTGTGTGATTTTGTTGTCAGCACATTCAACTATGTAAAGAACAGAGTATTTAATAAGAATATTTCATTCATTCAGATCTAGGATGTGTTATTTTAGTGTTCCCTTTATTTTTTTGAGCAGTGTATTTTATATAGTCAATACTCTGGTATATACTTTAGTATGACAGGAAAAGCTCTGTCTCACCTGCCACACCTCACTGGCACATATGTGGCTATGTGGTGGTCAGCATAGGGTGCTTTCTGCATGTCCCTAATAGCATAGGGGATCATAAAAGTACAATGGATCTCAGCATGGCTATAAATGCATACAAAGTTGGGTTCGGCATGATTTGCTGACGGTACAACGGCATCCCGGTCATCAGTATGCCGGCAGCAGGGCGAGCGCAAAGAGTCTCCTTGTGGGCTTGCCATGCTGTGGGCTCGGTGGCTTGCTGCGGCTCGCCACAGGTTCTCTTCCCACTTTATGGGTGTCGTGGACACCCACGAGTGGGAATAGCCCCTATGAGCCGGGATTCTGGCTGTCAGTATTGTCAGCAGTCGGGATTCCGGCGTTGGTATCCTGACTGCTGGCAAATTAACTGCATCCCAAAAAGTCCTGGTGCACATGTTAAAATTTTTTGGGGAAAACAAGTTGCAAATTGCCTCTAAGTCCAACTGTATATGAGCGCCAATATGTGCAAATATATTCTGAGTATCCCACTAATCTAAGTAAATTTACACCAAGCCACTGCCATTAATTGTTTTAGACTAGCTTTGTTTTTTTTTTATTCTTTACTTACAAATTATTATTTTGCCACTTGAATCGAATCTATCAATTGAGCTATATATATTGTAGGCTCCAAACCCATTAGGTACTTTCCAGCATATAGCTCTCAAATGATTTATACTTAATTAGTGCAGATGGCAATAATAACTTCACTATTTCTGTACCATTCACAGTTATAACTAGCACCTTTAAGACTAGCACCTGAATTCATTCTATTGTGCCATTTACAAAATCTGCAATATCCATGCATTATGCCTTAATAAAACATTTCTATGTAACCAAGCCTCCAGTTGACAAGTAGTTCTCAGTAAAACTTTTGTATATCCACTGGCACTGTTGCCTTCAGAGATTATTGTGTGACCCATAACACAGCTCTGACCCTGTTGCTGCAACAGAATTATTGGTTCCGCCATTTACAGTATACAGTATGCTTATGATTTGGCTTGTATTACAAATGTTTCTAATGTATTATGGTTCACCCAGTGTCGGACTGAGACATGAAAGGCCCATCGGGGGGATGCAGTTATAGGGGCTCATACTTAGGTGTGTGGCCAGCCTCCACAGAGGCTTGAAATACACAATAGTTTAGTGCAGTGTAATGCAACATATTGACAATGCTAAATTCCTTTGTCGTATAAACAACCCTTTATGAAGCTAAGAACACTGTACGCTGTTTACTTAAGAAGTACCGTAATGGTACGCTATCTGCGTAGCGATCGCTCAGCCGTAGGCGAGACGCTCAAGCGTCACGTTCGCTCACGGCCCAGTGATCACAGGACACGTTATTGGTTATGTCTAGGGGAATGATTCGCTGTAGCGTAGCATACGCTCGAGACCACGAGGAGGTCACCAGCGATGCAGACGCTTACAACACTATACCTTTATGTTAAAACCTTATACCAATGAAATACACTGAATACCTTAATGTGAGTACAGGGTGTAAGTGCAACCTTGTGTAACCTGACTATCTACAAAGCTGCTTGAGCGTCACCGACGCTCAAGTGAACACTTATCACTATAGAAAATATCCAGATACTGGTTTAGGTTCCAAGGCCTATTAACTGTATTATGTCTAATATACTTGTAAAAGGGGATAACAGTACATATGATACACTACAATATAACAGAGACTTCCTAACCACAGATCTAAACAATAAATACAAAAAGACAATACTATACTAACCTGAATGCTATACAATACAATGCTATAATACTATGAGAGATATAAGAGTAAAGAAGAGAGAGAGAGATGGAGAGAGAGAGAGGAATTGGCTCACAGAAAGACAATGATTACGGAGAGAAACTTACGCACAAAGGGTAACGATCGCAAGCGCCTCTGGACAGCCAGCTTCCCGATTATCAGCAATGATAACAGTTTGAAGAGAAGTAAAGGCTGGATGTCACAGGCCCGTCTTTTATGCTACTCACACAATGCAATCTATTGGTCCCTACAGTCTCACTGTCCATTGGACGCAGGAACTCGGCTTCGCATTATAACAAAGGTCACAAGTTGATTCATATCAGTGGCCCTGGTTATGCAAAACAATGGGTGATAACTAACACATTCCTGTCTTCTGGAGGGGGTATTGTTTGGCGAATACAAAACAGAATCCTGTCTGGGTTCTGTTCTATATTCATGATGTCCACTTTCAGTTGAGACAATGACATCTCAGCCCTCATTCTCCTGTATACAAATCCAGCCCCATTTGTAAACACAGGTGTTGACCCTCCTCATTGAGTCTCAAAAGCTCAGTGTAATTAAAGACTATTGTACTCCGTCTGCGGGAAAGATACTGATTTGGAGTACAATTGATCTTCAATTACTATTCCTGTGTTTACCTTATGCATGTGTAGATATGAGGCCCTCTTAACATGCAAACTATTGTTTGGGGGATCTCTGAGGTCAAAGAGACATTTGAGACCTACTGATGCCTGTCTCCAACTGTTCAGATGCATGACTAAGTAAGGACAAATAATAATAAATAAATGGACATAACTTCTTATGTCCATAACTATTCGCACGAGCAATTAATCTGCTCCAAACCAACACCGGAATATTGCTATTTAAATACTCTTCCGATAGGTACCAAACACCACTGTCTGACTCCTGTTCGACCCTTCGCACAATACAAAGAGGGATTCCTCCGTTCAGGGACATTCTATATTAACCAAACTTTCAGAATCTATCAAAGGGACCATAATCTATAAACTACATTAATTGTGAAAATATGTAACGAATGAGTCGCACGCTACGACTACGTAAACTCTACCGTAAATACGCATACCGCGCCTGTGAGTGCACGCTATTGCGGGTATGCGCCTCCACGGGAGAGCGCACGCACGCGCAGCGCGGACCAGTGTGCGGTGCAAATATGGCAACGTGCATAGAGACATTTTTCTGACTTCGACAGTCCACCCTTTGGCAGTCAATAATAACTGCCACAAAACATTTAAGGAGAAAAATGTAAGTCAGGGGTTAATTGATTTCCATGGTGGGGTAAGGAAGAAGAGAGGAGTAGGTGTGAAAAGGGTATGACCTAGTGAGAAAGTAGAAGCATGTGTGTATGAGTCCATGTTTGGGGGGTCATGTATCATCGTGCCGTACGTGTGGTAAATCAAGCTTCGAGGTATTGCGAAGTATACATTTGAATTCCTTCTTATCCCGTACTAAGGGTCTGTGGATGGGCTGTCAAACTCTACCGAGCTCATTTCGGCTGTGGTTGTAACAAAATGGGGATGCACATTTTAATTGATGATACATGAATGGGGGAGGTATGTGGTTGCTGATATCTGTGCCTGTATTCCCTATCGTCTATGTGTGTTATTACCTGAGGGTTGTAGAGATGAAGATAAAGAACACTTATGGAGAATGCAATGATATTCTATGTCAGGGAAATGTACATCTGTCGTTGAGGTTGTGTTCGGTATCTGTTGAGAGTCGTCTTCTTTGCGCTGTATTGCTCCTTAGGCATGAGCAAATAGCTTTGTCTGAGCCATCAGATTTACAAAAAAATGTTGGGCTAGCGTGAGTTTAAAAGTACTAGGGAAACTGGGGATCCATGGCAAAGTTCATCAAGTGTCCATTTCTCAAGTGGTCAAAAGCTGCATCTTTGGTCTTGTCTGTTGTCTTGTCTGTATACCGTCTCGTCAACTTCCTCGTCCAAGGGGTCTTTGTATCTTGGAGAAAAGCAGAAAAACAGGTGAAAGAAACGGACCGCATAATCGCATTTTTCATCACATTCTGGTTTCTATCATTGGGTCATAAATCAAATCCAGGTTAATTACAGTTTCCTCACTCCTCAAGCTCATCACTTTTGTACTTTGTTTGCACCTCATTAAAGCCTGCCCGCATCTAAATATCAATCCAATCGATATAATGACACCCAAGATACATAGTAGAAACTTTCCAACATCCATTATGACTCCTTGAGCCCAGTCTCCCAAACCGGAGAACCAATTTCGCGGGTTCAACCATGACACCCAACCAGTCAGCTCATTACCTACAGCAGCAAGGGTGAGATTGTGTTTTCGACGAAATTCCCACTTTAATTGCAGAATATCATCCATCTTTTGGTCTATGACCTCTACCGGATCCTCGGTGCTATTTGTGATATACGTGCAACACTTTATGCCGTACTGTGTTGCCAATGTAACACAATATCCGCCTGTTACTGCTGTAAGGTAATTAAGAACCATCCTATGCTGAACTAGTTCTGTTTTGTAAGCTTGAAGTTCTCTTCCAGTGTATCTAAACGTGTCATCATACATTTCAGTGATATTATCTAACAAATTGGCGAGTGCGGAAATGTATTTATAATTCATCACTCCTCGAGCGGTACGAGTGAAATCTAACGCTACCAGAACCTGAATCCCGGTGGATTCATGGATAAGATCAGAGGCCGGATGCTCTAACCTTTCTGACAGTTGTCTTTTAACCCGGTGCTCGTAGTGAGTGTGAGTATAAGGAGCTTGGGCACCACGGTGTATGTCCTTCATTTTGTCATGTGTAACAGTCATCACTTCAGGCAATACTTTTCCAATATAACACAATCCTTCAGAGTTTGGGGCAAGCCACTTGTACGCCTTTCTCCCGCATATGAAATATGCATCATCGGGGAGAACATATGGGACGGAGAAGGACATGACCATGTTACAAACCTTCCAGGTGAAATCTCCTGACCCTAATTCTTCCAACTGCTTAATGCACGTATCGGTTTGTACGATATGTGCACAGTATCCTGGTGATACCTCTCCAACTCTAGTAATCCTATTTCCTAAGGTATATCGATACCGGAAAGATTTTCCTCTACTGGCTATATGGCGTACGAGCTCTGTATCTGTAGGCATTCTATCTGCTCTGTGTGAAAAGGTCATGGTAAGGTTGCTCCATGACACTTCCCAATTTCCCGGTTTTCTGGGATTGGAGATGTTAAAACATAAGAGGGACCTATCCACATGGTATTGGTGGAGCTTCAAACTAGGAGGGCTGGAGATATTAAACCTCCGGTCCACCGGTCTCCCACCACTTAGCTCAAGTACCTCCCCTAACGTTAAAGGAAATGGTACTAGCCCTGATTTACTGTGACCCTGGGGTACTTGAGAGCATACCCAACAATCTGTTTGGTTTAACACGTTACCCACTAAGGAGTGATAGTCACTCAATGGATGCCGGTCTATATGGATATTAAAACTAGATTGGCATTTCTTTATGCATCCATCTTCAACCAGATTATCACAGAGCCTACAGATACAACTTTCTTTTTGAACTAACATTCCTTCACAGTTGTTTACAAATAACATGGTTGTTAGATCGTGCCCGGTACTCGCCTTTGCTTGGTGATTGGGTTGCTATTGGAAATTTACACCTCCGTCTCAGTCATCAGGACCTTTCTGGATCCTTTCTCGACCTCACTGGTACTCTCACCGAAACAGACTGCTCTGGTCAACATCATGGTTAACGGGAAAATCCATGTCACAGTCTCTTGGGGCAAGTCCATCTTACAGGAGGAGAAAAGAAGAAATTTGTAAAGGGGGTATAAGAAAATCAGTTTGAGGGGGAGAGAACTCGTTACGATAATAAGTTCTCTCGTTTTGTTGTTCTTTTTGTTCTGCTGTCCTCTCAAAAGGTGCTGTCTCTTCAGTCTTCCGAATGAACCTTCTGGTGATGTAATCTTTCTTCCTAACTAGCGATCTTTCTGTGTGGAGCAAAAATCTGGCATTACCATTGGTTAACACTTAGGGGTGACATACCATCTTTAAATCATGGAAACATGAGTGAGGAGAGAGAGAAAATAAAAAACAAAAGAGATAGAGAACAATTCATGTGCATATATACATTACATAACCCGACAATAACCACCAATAAGAGAAGAGAAACAAAGCATTTTTAAACGTTGTCAACATTAAGAAAACATTGTCAGACTATTAGGCTGTCGTATCTACGTGTCTAATGGTTTCCTTGAGCAGTCCCTCCCCACCAGCACTTGCATTATTCCACTGTCTGTATCTGGCCAGAATACATTGTGGTGGATAGGTCATGCTGGGGTTTGGTAGACTTCTGCAAGGACCAAGCGAATATGCAATGTTTGAATTCTTACCAATAATCGTCAGAGATGGGGATAGAGAGAGAAAGAAAAAACATTTTTCACAAATACATTTACAACGTTTAACCTGGTCATTCCTGTGTCTTCAGTGAATGACCTCCCAATTTACTAACCGTTACCTCAGGCTTACCATCAGTCCTAATGATCACCTTTCCTAACTATATATTATGGGTGTGGCCCAAAATTCTTCCTATATGATCCCTGCTTGTAATTTGGTGTGTCATAACTTTTGCTCATTTTCATGTCTAGGGGGTCTGATTTTATGTGGGCTGTTGCAGTTACTGGCATAATGCCCTTCTCTTTTGCACAGATCACAAATCCTTAAGTTCCTCCATGTGCCAATGGCCTGGGGTTTTGGTTGATTTGATGCCTCCTCAAACGCTCGGATGTTCATCATCATCAATCGTTTCCCCTGTACTTCCCTGATTCTTTGGTTTTTATGATTATGGTGTTGTTTTTCTCTTGACCTACAATCTCTTGCAATGTGTCCCTTTTTATGACAACTGTAACAGACTTTCATATCTGGATTTCTCGCAGGGGTGTGTGGCTTTTGTTGGGGTGGTCTTGTGGTTTGGGCCTGAATATTTGCTGCCATTAACTTATCTTTTAGTGACTCTCTGTACCTGGTGCTATTCTGATCATGATTAATGACGGCCTCTCTTAGTGCGGCCACCGAGATCTCTCTCCAGTTTGGGTTGGTGGTCTGTACCCTTGTTTTTAATTCATCCTTTAAACCATTCATTAATACCTTAACCGCTATTCCTTTATGTTGTGCATTTGTCTTGATGTCTGCGATCCCAGTGTTCCTAGCCATTATTTGCAGTGCTCGATTGAAATAATTAGAAACATTTTCCTTTTCGTTTTGCCTTATGGAGAAAATTTCACTCCACTTGACAGTGGTTGGGAAATATATTCCTAACTGTCGGTTAATCTGCCTAATACATTCCTGATTGTGTTCCTCCATACAGGGTACCTCCATGTTTAATTTACAATCAGCAATGAATTTTTCAGGGTCAACCCTGGAGGGCAAACATGCCCTCAGCACTGTCCGCCACTCTTTGTTGGTGGGTTCTGTGGCGTTTCCTAGTTCTTTAATAAACCTTTGGCATTTGGCTAGATTTTTCCCAGGATCAGGAAATTCGGACATAATTGATCTCAATTCGGTCCGGGACAAGAGACAGCGCATTGCACTGTCCTTGACGGGAATGATTCCCTGATCGTCAGTCTTCCCATTGGGGACTGAGATCACCCTGGCCAGATCGAGCTCAGTTACATCATCTTGTGTTGGTCTTACAATATGGGGTACCTCTGTTTGTGCGTGATATGAAACATTGTACGTACCTGTGGACACGACCTCACCTGACCCTCCGTTAGGGGGTTCGATTATTGCCTTTACCAATTTGGTCGTGTCCACCTGGATGGCTTTTGTGATGGTTGCTGGAAGAGGTGCTGACATCGTTCTGGGCTCACTGTCTTGTTTGTATTCCTGAGGGAGGTTTGACATGGGGGGCAACTTGCACAGGTTAATAGTTGTACATTCAACAGTATTACAATAATCATAGTTACATTTATTACACTTATTCTTATAATCTATATTACAGTTGCTAAGAGCGTTTTTATTGTTCCACTTTTGTGCTTTTCTCTCCGCAATCAACTCCTCTCCTGCTGCCATGTCTCTCCCCTCAAGATAAGAGTCAGAAAAGTCAATAGACTCTTTTTGTAATTCACTTTCCTGTTGCCATAACTGTAAATATTCATAATGTTTATTTTGTCTCTTCGTTGGTTCAACGAGACTTATCCTCCTCCTTAAATTTTGTAACACTACTGGACTGAAGCTACCTATTCTTGGGAATTTGTCCCTGTCTTGTACAGTCATTCTCTCCCATTCATCACATAAAACTTCAGCGTGATTTCCATATTTCTTACACATCACATATCGTGCCGACCCGATGGATCGGTTCTCTGAATCAACCCGAACCGAGGTTGATCGCCCCCTACCTGAACAAATGGCCCCCATAATCTGCAGGCGTTGCCTATTCCTCCTTGAATATCAAGGCTTTCAGCGAACCCTTACAAACAAACCAAGATGTCCTTGGGCAGGCCGGCGGTGGTGGTTTATCAAGTACCCCACTTACTTCTCGCCCACGTTGGCCTGTGCTGCAATCACTGTAGCCAGAGCTGCTGTACCCAACCTAGGGCCCCTGTGAACCTTTATTTACTGGGGCGCTTTCCCCAGCAAGTATCGGTTGTTGGATAGTTCCTGAGTGACCAGCGAACTTCCCTTCCCAAAAAATAAAAAATTACACAAATCACGTCAGAATGTACAAATAGCGTTTGTGACCACTTTACTCTAATGGTATTAGGTCAGATTACTAACTACTGCACACAATTACGTGCGGTCCAATCGTTCAGTACACGAGCACTACTTGTCATGTACTGAAAGATCAATGGAATCGATGTTTCCGGCCGCGATTCCTTCAGCGAGAGCTTGTATGGCCTATATGGGTTCTGCACCAACACCCCAGGCGTTGTGCCACTGTACTTTTATAGCGGACCTCTTTGTCTATTTTACCTGTTACCTTATGACCTCCTGGTCTGTTACCTTATGACCTCCTGGTCTTGTTACCTTATGACCTCCTGGTCTTGTTACCTTATGACCTCCTGGTCTTGTTACCTTATGGTCCGCTATACTCTAATGCTCAAATATTATTTAACCAGAGATGCCTCCCTAGCCACCGTATATGTCACTTACACGTATGTCCCTCGACGAGTACTCGGCTTTTCCTTTTGGTTCCACCTTTTAAATTGTATAAACACACTCACTCAACACATGTACACTTTGTTTCTATGTCTATTTCTGCGCAGAAATTGTCTTCAGGCCAAGAGTGTTACCAATTAGGAGCAGGATCTGTTAAACTAAATTTCAGATTTTCTAAAAATAGATTTGCGTTATTTACCGCGTCGCGTTATCTACCGCTGTGCGTTAATTATCGCCTTTGCGTTACTTCACTTTATCACAACTTGAGCTACGTGGGCGTAACCGGACGCTACGTTGCGTAATGAACGCTGCGTGCGTCTGCCTTTTGGATTGCGTACGCTAGTCTTTGTTAGCGACACGTGTACGCAATGCAAAGGATCCACCGTAACACAATATATTTATTTATCAATGTAGGTGATCCCTGATCATCTACCGCAATCCACACTGACTGCCTTGTATCTTCAGACAAACCGTGTGTTGTTCTATACTTTAACTATTACCTCTACTATTAAATAACAGCAAATCTCCTTTTAGCACTTTCTATCAACTATAAAATTTGGCAAACAGGAATAGTGATATACGAAAAATGAAATACACAAGTGAAAAGAAATGCAGGTATGTATGCGTACGCAAGACAAAAGAAAAATAAACAGTTTTAAAAAGACACAAGCGTTTTGTTCTTACTTCCGGTTACCGGGTTCCTTCAGCACTCTTTATCTAAGCGAAGCAGACGCTTATCCCGCCAGCACTATGAGACAATCTCCCACCCTTTGCTGGGGGATAATGTCTGCTGATCTACCTAGTGCAGATGTGAGAAGTATAGGACGAGTCCCCAATTGACAATGCTAAATTCCTTTGTCGTATAAACAACCCTTTATGAAGCTAAGAACACTGTACGCTGTTTACTTAAGAAGTACCGTAATGGTACGCTATCTGCGTAGCGATCGCTCAGCCGTAGGCGAGACGCTCAAGCGTCACGTTCGCTCACGGCCCAGTGATCACAGGACACGTTATTGGTTATGTCTAGGGGAATGATTCGCTGTAGCGTAGCATACGCTCGAGACCACGAGGAGGTCACCAGCGATGCAGACGCTTACAACACTATACCTTTATGTTAAAACCTTATACCAATGAAATACACTGAATACCTTAATGTGAGTACAGGGTGTAAGTGCAACCTTGTGTAACCTGACTATCTACAAAGCTGCTTGAGCGTCACCGACGCTCAAGTGAACACTTATCACTATAGAAAATACACAGATACTGGTTTAGGTTCCAAGGCCTATTAACTGTATTATGTCTAATATACTTGTAAAAGGGGATAACAGTACATATGATACACTACAATATAACAGAGACTTCCTAACCACAGATCTAAACAATAAATACAAAAAGACAATACTATACTAACCTGAATGCTATACAATACAATGCTATAATACTATGAGAGATATAAGAGTAAAGAAGAGAGAGAGAGATGGAGAGAGAGAGAGAGGAATTGGCTCACAGAAAGACAATGATTACGGAGAGAAACTTACGCACAAAGGGTAACGATCGCAAGCGCCTCTGGACAGCCAGCTTCCCGATTATCAGCAATGATAACAGTTTGAAGAGAAGTAAAGGCTGGATGTCACAGGCCCGTCTTTTATGCTACTCACACAATGCAATCTATTGGTCCCTACAGTCTCACTGTCCATTGGACGCAGGAACTCGGCTTCGCATTATAACAAAGGTCACAAGTTGATTCATATCAGTGGCCCTGGTTATGCAAAACAATGGGTGATAACTAACACATTCCTGTCTTCTGGAGGGGGTATTGTTTGGCGAATACAAAACAGAATCCTGTCTGGGTTCTGTTCTATATTCATGATGTCCACTTTCAGTTGAGACAATGACATCTCAGCCCTCATTCTCCTGTATACAAATCCAGCCCCATTTGTAAACACAGGTGTTGACCCTCCTCATTGAGTCTCAAAAGCTCAGTGTAATTAAAGACTATTGTACTCCGTCTGCGGGAAAGATACTGATTTGGAGTACAATTGATCTTCAATTACTATTCCTGTGTTTACCTTATGCATGTGTAGATATGAGGCCCTCTTAACATGCAAACTATTGTTTGGGGGATCTCTGAGGTCAAAGAGACATTTGAGACCTACTGATGCCTGTCTCCAACTGTTCAGATGCATGACTAAGTAAGGACAAATAATAATAAATAAATGGACATAACTTCTTATGTCCATAACTATTCGCACGAGCAATTAATCTGCTCCAAACCAACACCGGAATATTGCTATTTAAATACTCTTCCGATAGGTACCAAACACCACTGTCTGACTCCTGTTAGACCCTTCGCACAATACAAAGAGGGATTCCTCCGTTCAGGGACATTCTATATTAACCAAACTTTCAGAATCTATCAAAGGGACCATAATCTATAAACTACATTAATTGTGAAAATATGTAACGAATGAGTCGCACGCTACGACTACGTAAACTCTACCGTAAATACGCATACCGCGCCTGTGAGTGCACGCTATTGCGGGTATGCGCCTCCACGGGAGAGCGCACGCACGCGCAGCGCGGACCAGTGTGCGGTGCAAATATGGCAACGTGCATAGAGACATTTTTCTGACTTCGACAATATCTACCATGTATATTACAACTGCACAGTCTGGAAACTGATCCCTAGAGGAAGGAGTGGGCCCTCAGGCAGTGGGGCCTACCGGTGGTTTCCCTGGTACCCATGTGGTCCAGTCCGACCCTGGGTCCACCATGTTTTAATAGGTTTGTGATCTCTTGTTTTGTTAGATGCATATACTTTCATATGGTTGGAAATATTTAATAGAGACATTAATCAATATTGGCAATACATTATTTGCAAGTTTTACATGTTTGCATAAAAAGATTTGCCTTTGTTGAAAATAAGTAATTCTGGGCCACTAGACAGGCAGCAGAATGAAGATACAGGAACCACACTTTTACTCATTTTACGCTCAAAATCTGCTATATCTGTTTGGCTTTAGTTTCTATTGCCAGATTGTAGGTTTACAGGAATTATTCAGAACTGGACATATATTATAGAATAGTGCAGTAGTCCAATACATTTACCTCATCTGAATGGGTAAGTTTACTTTGCATAAGGATATTATTAGTTGCTGATAGGTTAGAAGAAGTTCTAGTTTATTATGATGTACAAAGATTAAAACAAAGACTATTGTAGATTCAAAATGATGGGCCTGATTCTGAGTTGGACAGAAAGTGGCTACAAGTGTGGATGACCATAACAGACAGACTTACATTTACTACCTTATGGTAATGCAAGTCATACTTGCCTAGTATTGTAGTTTCCTCTCCTGGAGAGGTGATGAGGTGTGTGGTGATTGTGGCTGGGCTTGACTATTTGCATCAGTAGGCCCCACTCCCCAATGGCAAAATTATGTTAATCACGAATATTTGAATAGGGGTGGGACCAAGATGACGCGATTATCTAAGAATTGCATCACTAGGCCCTCATAGAGTAGAAATTCCCAGTATTATTCTTCCCCATTCTGCCCACTTAACTAGGAAGTGGGTGGGACGCGGGAGACGTACGCACTCTTCCTGGGCTGCAGGGGACTACCTGAAAAACCGTGAGTCTTCTGTAGTTTATGGTTGCAACACCCACTCAGGGGTGGATTAAGAGAGAAGAGGGCCCATGTGCAGCCTCCGTGTGGGTGCATTCCTCTCTAGCAGCGTGTTGGGTGCAGTAAACTCTGGTTTTGTGCCAGAGTCTACTGCTCATGTGCAGGTCACCAAGAACATGGGCCGAGCCTTATTCCTGTGGACCTCTCTACTGCACATACACAAATCACTAGGATAAAAGTGGAACACCAGAAATGGTGTAGTAAGTATATGTGTGCAGTGTCGGCACTCCTGAACTCAGGGGCTCATATGCACCGCACACCCTGCTCCTATTATATTTATCCAGTGTTTCTCTGACGTCCTAGTGGATGCTGGGGACTCCGTCAGGACCATGGGGAATAGCGGCTCCGCAGGAGACAGGGCACAAAAGTAAAAGCTTTAGGATCAGGTGGTGTGCACTGGCTCCTCCCCCTATGACCCTCCTCCAAGCCTCAGTTAGATTTTTGTGCCCGGCCGAGAAGGGTGCAATCTAGGTGGCTCTCCTAAAGAGCTGCTTAGAGTAAAAGTTTTGTTAGGTTTTTTATTTTCAGTGAGTCCTGCTGGCAACAGGCTCACTGCATCGAGGGACTTAGGGGAGAGAAGTGAACTCACCTGCGTGCAGGATGGATTGGCTTCTTAGGCTACTGGACACCATTAGCTCCAGAGGGAGTCGGAACACAGGTCTCACCCTGGGGTTCGTCCCGGAGCCGCGCCGCCGACCCCCTTGCAGATGCCGAAAAGTGAAGAGGTCCAGAAACCGGCGGCAGAAGACTTTTCAGTCTTCATAAGGTAGCGCACAGCACTGCAGCTGTGCGCCATTGTTGTCAGCACACTTCATAGCAGCGGTCACTGAGGGTGCAGGGCGCTGGGGGGGGCGCCCTGGGCAGCAATGATAGTACCTTATTCTGGCTAAAAATACATCACATATAGCCCCTGGGGGCTATATGGATGTATTTAACCCCTGCCAGGTCTCAGAAAAACGGGAGAAGAAGCCCGCCGAAAAGGGGGCGGGGCCTATTCTCCTCAGCACACAGCGCCATTTTCCCTCACAGAAATGCTGGTGGGAAGGCTCCCAGGCTCTCCCCTGCACTGCACTACAGAAACAGGGTTAAAACAGAGAGGGGGGGGGCACTTATTTGGCGATATGACTATATATATTAAAATGCTATAAGGGAAAAACACTTATATAAAGGTTGTCCCTGTATAATATAGCGTTTTTGGTGTGTGCTGGCAAACTCTCCCTCTGTCTCCCCAAAGGGCTAGTGGGGTCCTGTCCTCTATCAGAGCATTCCCTGTGTGTGTGCTGTGTGTCGGTACGTGTGTGTCGACATGTATGAGGACGATGTTGGTGAGGAGGCGGAGCAATTGCCTGTAATGGTGATGTCACTCTCTAGGGAGTCGACACCGGAATGGATGGCTTATTTAAGGAATTACGTGATAATGTCAACACGCTGCAAGGTCGGTTGACGACATGAGACGGCCGGCAAACCAATTAGTACCTGTCCAGGTGTCTCAAACACCGTCAGGGGCGTTAAAACGTCCTTTTACCTCAGTCGGTCGACACAGACACGGACACTGACTCCAGTGTCGACGGTGAAGAAACAAACGTATTTTCCTTTAGGGCCACACGTTACTTGTTAAGGGCAATGAAGGAGGTGTTACATATTTCTGATACTACAAGTACCACAAAAAAGGGTATTATGTGGAGTGTGAAAAAACTACCTGTAGTTTTTCCTGAATCAGATAAATTAAATGAAGTGTGTGATGATGCGTGGGTTCCCCCCGATAGAAAATTATTGGCGGTATACCCTTTCCCGCCAGAAGTTAGGGCGCGTTGGGAAACACCCCTTAGGGTGGATAAGGCGCTCACACGCTTATCAAAACAAGTGGCGGTACCGTCTCCAGATAGGGCCGCCCTCAAGGAGCCAGCTGATAGGAGGCTGGAAAATATCCTAAAAAGTATATACACACATACTGGTGTTATACTGCGACCAGCGATCGCCTCAGCCTGGATGTGCAGCGCTGGGGTGGCTTGGTCGGATTCCCTGACTGAAAATATTGATACCCTTGACAGGGACAGTATTTTATTGACTATAGAGCATTTAAAGGATGCATTTCTATATATGCGAGATGCACAGAGGGATATTTGCACTCTGGCATCAAGAGTAAGTGCGATGTCCATATCTGCCAGAAGTTTTTTATGGACACGACAGTGGTCAGGTGATGCAGATTCCAAACGGCACATGGAAGTATTGCCGTATAAAGGAGAAAAAGACAACGTCTTTTCAGCCTCAGTCCTTTCGTCCCTATAAGGGCAAGCGGGCAAAAGGCCAGTCATATCTGCCATGGGATAGAGGAAAGGGAAGAAGACTGCAGCAGGCAGCCCATTCCCAGAAACAGAAGCCCTCCACCGCTTCTGCCAAGTCCTCAGCATGACGCTGGGGCCGTACAAGCGGACTCAGGTGCGGTGGGGGGGGTCGTCTCAAGAGTTTCAGCACGCAGTGGGCTCACTCGCAAGTGGACCCCTGGATCCTACAAGTAGTATCCCAGGGGTACAGATTGGAAATTCGAGATGTCTCCCCCTCGCAGGTTCCTGAAGTCTGCTTTACCAACGTCTCCCTCCGACAGGGAGGCAGTAGTGGAAACAATTCACAAGCTGTATTCCCAGCAGGTGATAATCAAAGTACCCCTCCTACAACAAGGAAAGGGGTATTATTCCACACTATATTGTGGTACTGAAGCCAGACGGCTCGGTGAGACCTATTCTAAATCTGAAATAGTTGAACACTTACATACAAAGGTTCAAATCAAGATGGAGTCACTCAGAGCAGTGATAGCGAACCAGGAAGAAGGGGACTATATGGTGTCCCGGGACATCAGGGATGCTTACCTCCATGTCCCAATTTGCCCTTCTCACCAAGGGTACCTCAGGTTCGTGGTACAGAACTGTCACTATCAGTTTCAGACGCTGCCGGTTGGATTGTCCACGGCACCCCGGGCCCTTACCAAGGTAATGGCCGAAATGATGATTCTTCTTCAAAGAAAATGGATGATCTCCTGATAGGGGCAAGGTCCAGAGAACAGTTGGAGGTCGGAGTAGCACTATCTCAAGTAGTTCTACGACAGCACGGGTGGATTCTAAATATTCCAAAACCGCAGCTGTTTCCGACGACACGTCTGCTGTTCCTAGGGATGATTCTGGACACAGTCCAGAAAAAGGTGTTTCTCCCGGAGAAGAAAGCCAGGGAGTTATCCGAGCTAGTCAGGAACCTCCTAAAACCAGGAAAAGTGTCAGTGCATCATTGCACAAGGGTCCTGGGAAAAATGGTGGCTTCTTACGAAGCGATTCCATTCGGTAGATTTCACGCAAGAACTTTTCAGTGGGATCTGCTGGAAAAATGGTCCGGATCGCATCTTCAGATGCATCAGCGGATAACCCTGTCTCCAAGGACAAGGGTGTTTCTTCTGCGGTGGCTGCAGAGTGCTCATCTACTAAAGGGCCGCAGATTCGGCATTCAGGACTGGGTCCTGGTGACCACGGATGCCAGCCTGAGAGGCTGGGGAGCAGTCACACAGGGAAAAAATTTCCAGGGAGTGTGATCAAAACTGGAGACTTCTCTCCACATAAATATACTGGAGCTAAGGGCAATTTACAATGTTCTAAGCTTAGCAAGACCTCTGCTTCAAGGTCAGCCGGTATTGATCCAGTGGGACAACATCACGGCAGTCGCCCACGTAAACAGACAGGGCGGCACAAGAAGCAGGAGGGCAATGGCAGAAACTGCAAGGATTCTTCGCTGGGCGAAAAATCATGTGATAGCACTGTCAGCAGTGTTCATTCCGGGAGTGGACAACTGGGAAGCAGAAAATGCTCACAGAGGACTCATGGCCTCTGCCGCTAAGAAGGGACTTGCTTCAGCAAGTACCAGGTCTGTTCCAAGACTTACCGCAGCTGCGTTTGACGGCATGGCGGTGGAACGCCAGATCCTAAGGGAAAAAGGCATTCCGGAAGAGGTCATTCCTACCCTGGTCAAAGCCAGGAAGGAGGTGACCGCAAAACATTATCACCACATGTGGCGAAAATATGTTGCGTGGTGTGAGGCCAGGAAGGCCCCACGAAGAAATTTAAACTCGGTCGATTCCTGCATTTCCTGCAAACAGGAGTGTCTATGGGCCTCAAATTGGGGTCCATTAAGGTTCAAATTTCGACCCTGTCAATTTTCTTCCAGAAAGAATTGGCTTCAGTTCCTGAAGTCCAGAAGTTTGTCAAGGGAGTATTGCATATACAACCCCCTTTTTGTGCCTCCAGTGGCACTGTGGGATCTCAACGTAGTTCTGGGATTCCTCAAATCACATTTTAAACCGCTCAAATCTGTGGATTTGAAATATCTCACATGAAAAGTGACCATGCTGTTGGCCCTGGCCTCGGCCAGGCGAGTGTCAGAATTGGCGGCTTTGTCTCACAAAAGCCATATCTGATTGTCCATTCGGACAGGGCAGAGCTGCGGACTCGTCCCCAGTTTCTTCCTAAGGTGGTGTCAGCGTTTCACCTGAACCAGCTTATTGTGGTACCTGCGGCTACTAGGGACTTGGAGGACTCCAAGTTGCTAGATGTTGTCAGGGCCCTGAAAATATAGGTTTCCAGGACGGCTGGAGTCAGGAAAACTGACTCGCTGTTATCCTGTATGCACCCAACAAACTGGGTGCTCTTGCTTCTAAGCAGACGATTGCTCGTTGGATTTGTAGCACATTTCAACGTGCACATTCTGTGGCAGGCCTGCCACAGCCTAAATCTGTCGAGGCCCATTCCACAAGGAAGGTGGGCTCATCCTGGGCGGCTGCCCGAGGGGTCTCGGCATTACAACTCTGCCGAGCAGCTACGTGGTCGGGGGAGAACACGTTTGTAAAATTCTACAAATTTGATACCCTGGCTAAAGAGGACCTGGAGTTCTCTCATTCGGTGCTGCAGAGTCATCCGCACTCTCCCGCCCGTTTGGGAGCTTTGGTATAATCCCCATGGTCCTGACGGAGTCCCCAGCATCCACTAGGACGTCAGAGAAAATAAGATTTTACTTACCGATAAATCTATTTCTCGTAGTCCGTAGTGGATGCTGGGCGCCCATCCCAAGTGCGGATTGTCTGCAATACTTGTACATAGTTATTGTTACAAAAATCGGGTTATTATTGTTGTGAGCCATCTTTTCAGAGGCTCCGCTGTTATCATGCTGTTAACTGGGTTCAGATCACAGGTTGTACAGTGTGATTGGTGTGGCTGGTATGAGTCTTACCCGGGATTCAAAATCCTTCCTTATTGTGTACGCTCGTCCGGGCACAGTATCCTTACTGAGGCTTGGCGGAGGGTCATAGGGGGAGGAGCCAGTGCACACCACCTGATCCTAAAGCTTATACTTTTGTGCCCTGTCTCCTGCGGAGCCGCTATTCCCCATGGTCCTATGTACAAGTATTGCAGACAATCCGCACTTGGTATGGGCGCCCAGCATCCACTACGGACTACGAGAAATAGATTTATCGGTAAGTAAAATCTTATTTTTTCCATCCACAGCTGCAACCATCACTTACACCTGCCCAATGTTGGGTGCAAAAGATCGGTCAAAAACATGTACCCCTTCTCCATATGCTCATCCCAAACTAGCACAGAAGTTTGGCTAAAGGTACATGTGACACTCACCAGGTAGCCATCCAGTCATCACTCAGAAATGCTCAGTTTACAGATTGAGAGATCTGGCCACATACTAAGCGAACTGGCCACTCTTGTTTGCTGCGGAAATGTGCCTATGCATGGCAGTGACATGCGGTGGGGTGAGGCAGAGCCTTTCCTGTCATAATACCATTTGTGGCAGAGTTTTGACTGTAAAAAGTATCTGAAAAATACAAATAATATGTTGGAAACATCTTCTTTGCGTTATTCTAATCATTTTTGTAGCCAAAACTCTGGAGTAAAAAGACTGTGGTGGGTGAGGCAGTGCCTCACCTGCTTATCTTTTCTGCACATCTCTGATCAAAACTCCAGGACCAAAACAAATTTCCAGGAGTTTATACTGCTGTACCAGTGTATAATGCTCATATATTGCATGTAAATCTGGCTCTGGTGCTAACCAGCACCTCCTGAGCCATTTACCTCACTGCATGTCCCTGACATGGTGCAGTGCATGTGCAGTCTGCATTGCTTTTTGTGGCACATTCACAGTCTAATAACTGCGAAGTGTTCACAGCCAGAGGTGTGTCCAACTCAGGGCTGATCCTGATTGGCACACATAGTGGCTGTAGCTGCAGAAGCCAGATCTACTACCTTATGCTAATGCAAGATTCTCTAGGGCTAATGACTGGGTTTGTACGTCTGCACGAGTAAAGCCATGATGCCCATTGCTTATACTCCAGCTGCCGTAGCTTTCAACATTGACATCAGCACCTGTCACATGCTAGGTGCAAGAGATCAATCAGAAACAGGCTTCCCTTCTCCGCACACAGAGAGTTTGAATCATGCCCACAACACTCCCATGACCATCCCAAAAGACAGGGAGGTTCTGTGCAGTCACATTTTTCACCCTCCTGAAATGCCCAATTTCACAGAACATATTTGGCCAAGTTCTGTATGACGCAGATTGGACAGAGGTATGTATATAGCATAAACTCCCATATGCGCATGTGCTGTACACTAAAATTCACCATTTGTGTCAATGTTGGTTTAAGAGAGGAGGGGGTTCATGTCCAGGTTCTGTGTGGGCTCCCTCGTCTCTGTTGCAGTAGGCCTAGCATTGTGCAGTGGCCATTTTCCTGAAGATTTGGCATGCACAATAGAGAAGTCCCTGGGGACAAGGTGCAGATGCCATGTTCCCGGAGACTTCTCCTACTGCGCATGTGCAAATCTCTGGAAAAATGGTACCATTTTCCTGCTGATTTGTGCTGTTGCTGCAGTGCCGATGCGGAACTCCAGAGAGGTACAGTAAGTATTAAACATGGGTGCAGGGCAGCGGTGCAAGTATGCGGGTACGCTCGGGTACGGAGTACCCTTAAGAATATGGCAGCGGGTACGCAGTACCGCCTGCCACACACTTTGCCATTACCACAATTATAATGTGTCACAAAGCAACAAGACCATGGTGCTTGGCAGCATGACAGCTCCTCCCACTTTGTCAGGGTTACTGGGAGTGCGACAGTGGCTGTATTTTCCTGCTATAAGGGAGGCATTACTATATATTGATATTAAATTGGGGGCATTACTATATATTTCTATTATACTGGAGGTAGCACTATATATTTCTATTATACTGGAGTCATTACTATATACTTTTTGCCTTGCCTCAAGACTCCAAAAAAAAAGGGGCTGCATCGTGTGGCCACGCCGCTAGTGTAATGTGGCCACGCCCCCTCACAACACATGACCACGTCCATTTTTCGGCACTCAGTACCACTAAGAAAATATTTCTACTTGCACCACTGGTGCACGGTGTACTGTGTTGGTGTTACACTGCACGCCCTGCACCCAGTATAGATACACCAATGACTTGTTTCCATGCACAGAGATCTGTCCGACTCAGAATCATTTCCCATGTGAGCAAAGGGATTCTCATGTGGGCAAAGGGATTTTCATTGATGACTACTGCAGAGGCTGTCATATTATACTCCTGATATTATAATGACTTATTAACAAATCACAGCATACTGTATTACTTACCTGTGCTCTTCAGATTGTACAGTAGAGGAGCTGAATAAATGCACGTTTGTCTGTTAATATTACTGTGTTAGCCTGGTGAGTACACTAGCATTAAAGAAACTTCTTTTGATATGAAGTTTAAAATGGTCTTTTTGCAAAACTTCTGAACCAAGGCTGCATTTCATAAGGACACAGTGGTCTGTCTTAATCCCTTACTGCCGAAGGGTACTGGAAGCACTAAATAGCATCAGCCCTTCAGAAGGTCATAGTTTCTGCAACATGTTTTTGTATTGTGTACTGTGCCTTTGATCTGTGTCACATTTCATGACATTTCTTGTTACTTTGTCATTTAATAAAGTTATTTCAATAAAAGCCATTCTGTTTTCTATTAGGATAAATAAAAGCTTTGTGGTTACACATATCTTGCCAGTAATAAAAGTACAGTAGGTGGATTCTGACAGCCATTGTTTGACTCAAAACTACACAGGTCATACAGCTGAGGATGGTTTCCACAGACCGTCATTTTAGTCACAAAAGAGTGTAAACTTCAACCACTCCACAAGCAGGAAGCTCCTTACATTAACATGTAAATGATAACATTAAAATGACAGGTGATTCTGAGTTGTGTCATTTGTAATGTACTAGAGAGTGTAATTCTGGTGCGGCATTGTGAGGGTAATGAACTTTGGGCCAGATTCAGACTTACATAAATCTGATGGCTTGCATACATCTCCGATGTTTTACAATCTATGCATGATCTGTAATGCGACAGCGCTCTCAGTGCTCCCTATGTCAATCATGCTGCGGCTATTTGGGGGCTGGGACAGGGCAGGCATGGTCTGTGTTGCCGAAAACGGGATCGTGTCGGGCCTAGTTTATGGACGTGCTGAGGCCAGTGGCTACGTTCTTGGAAACACCGGCCATCCTGAGTAAACTGAGGGTTCTTCAGATGACCGATATTCATGCAGAGTGAGCCAATGTTGTATCTTTGGATGCAGCAGCGAATCACAGAAGCTGGCAAAAGGTATCTATTTACCCAAGATGCCTCCTGCTGCATTAGCATATTACCATATCCTCTGTTATTTTAGTTTTCTTTGTACTATACAGATATTGAAGATATCTTTGTTCCCTAATTTTTTCATTCAGCCGGTTTGTTTTCCTCAGAAATTACAGTACAAAGGCTGTTTTAGTGTACAGAATGGGGAGGCTTTCCTTAGTGCGCTGTTATTGGCATACATTTTAGTATTTTTATTACATTGATTGAAGGTACCTAATTGCCCTTTCAGTGTAAAGGTTTAAAAGGAAGCTCATTGAAGTACTGACAAAACCCCAATCTCCACCTCCAAAGATAACTTTCATTTTGATGGTGCAGACTTTCTTACTGAGTTAGGCAAAGTGAGCTGGTTCCTAGCTAAGTATGGCTTAGGTGCACTGGTGGGCCTACGTTGGTAAAGTAGTGCAAAAAAGCTTCAAATACACAAAAGTGGTGCAGCATGTTATTAAGACACCAAAAATGTTCCTTCATAATCATGATTAATTTAAGGTAGCAATGAGGCTAAACTGCAAGGTATTTTAATTTTCAAAGTTTTATTTAAAGTTGTTATACTGAAGTGGTAGAAAGTGGACGCTTACAGCAGTCATTCAGACACATTTGCTAAATCAAACTGATCTAACCAATTTGTCTGAAGGAACAAATTTTCCAGTATTTGGAAGCAAATAGGTGATTGCCGTTTGCTCCCATACATTACCAGATTTTTGTCCCAACCAGCGAATTCCTTGGTAGGTTGGACAGAACATCTTAAGGCATATGGCCAACTTTATGTGTATGAATTTCAAACTGACTGGGCAGATTTAACGTGCAACCCTTTTTTTTATCATTGTTTCCTGTGCCCATCTTATATTGTCACTTCTAGGGGTTCTTGCAGCTAGCACCACCATCCCAGATCTGTAACATACCCAGAAAGAATGAAAGGTGAACCCTATTTTAAGTTTAGGCAAATTAGTGATATCTATGATTACATGCACCCAGGGCCATAGAGAGCCACACCGGGTAAAGGGGGTAGGGGCTTTAAGAGGGGGCATGATGACACCCCTTACTATTAACATATTTACATAATGGGCAGGGGGGGAGCAGGGGAGACACCTGAACAAAATTCTTAGGAATGGATTGTCAAAACTCAATGTACAATTATTATGTTTTTACCCATAATTCATACATAAACTAAGCATTTGAAGGATACTTGCCTACTCTTCCTCAACATCTGGAAGACAGCCTAATCTCAGATAGCTGTACCAGAGGAATACATACGATTAACCAGTGGGTGGGATGCCGGCTGTCCATACTGTGACAGCGGTATCCCGCCCGCCGGGAATGCCGGCAGCAGGGCGAACACAAAGAGCCCCCTTGCGGGCTCGCTGTGCTCACCACAATGCAGGATTGGTGGCTCACTTCGCTCGCCACAGGATCTATTCCCACTCTATGGGTGTCATGGGCACCCACGAGTGGGAATAGTCCTGTTTTGCCGTGATTCCGCCTGGCGGCATTGTCGGCTGGCGGGATTCCGGCGTCGGTAGCCTGACCGCCTGGAACATTGCGTAAGTCTTCTGGAGGTCTCACTGCTGCCAAGTGGAGTGAGTGGTGTTTGCGCCATCATTACCCCGCACTATGGAGACACTACGGTGGGGCCACAATGAAGCAATTGTAGCATTACACCCCCAGCACTCCCCACTCTGCTGCGCCTCCCCTTCTTAACTGGGTTCTTCAATGCTTGAAACTTTGTGTGCAGAGTTTTATGATGTCTTTTGCAAAAATTTGCCATTTCACTTTTGCCTTTTGACTGTAAGATTGATTTAGTTTCAAGTTCTATTTAAGTATTTCTGAGGGGAAAAAGGGGCCTATTATCATTAAATATTTGTGGTGTTTCCAGGGATACCCGCAAATATTAAGTATCACCCCAATTTATAAGGAGGTCCCTCAATTTCTGACAGCAGCTTATGGGTAATGCAATACTGTCAGATTTACCAGGCTTTGCATTCTGGGATATGTCCCCCACAGCTAAAACCATCTGAAGATGGCACTGGCATATCTATAATGGGTGCAAAGTATGTGGTGCACACGGGCCCCTGGGTCCAGGGGGGCCCACTACCCGCACACCTTCCACCCATATAATTATACTTACTGCTCTGTTGGCCGAGAATTGGCTGCAGAGCTGGGAAAATGCTGCCACGTGCATGCGCAATAGAGATGTTCCCCCCAGAAACAAGGCACGGGCACAATGTTCCCAGAGACCTGCACATGCGCAGTAGATTCTAGCACAATGCCTGAGTCTACTGCACCGCCGAAGGAGGGGGCCTTATTATTATTATTATCCTTTATTTATATGGCGCCACAAGGGTTCCGCAGCGCCCAATTAGAGTACATAAACAAATAATCAAACAGGAAAACAGCAACTTACAGTTGACGATAATATAGGACAAGTACAGGGTAAATAAACATATCTACATAAGTATCAGGTGGCAGAAGACTGCTGGATTTGGTGCAGTTGAAGATTATTTAAGTAAGAAAAAGGATAAGCACACGAGGAAAGAGGGCCCTGCTCGTGAGAGCTTACATTCTAAAGGGGAGGGGAAGACAGACATAGAGAGCGTGAAACAGAGGGTAAGGATGAGATTTGGCTGGGTTTGGTGAAGAAGTGGGTCTTGAGAGTCCGTTTGAAGTTTTGTAGAGAGCTGGAGAGTCTGAGGGGGAGAGGTAGGGAATTCCAGAGAAGTGGTGCAGCACGTGAAAAAATAAGATTTTACTCACCGGTAAATCTATTTCTCGTAGTCCGTAGTGGATGCTGGGGACTCCGTAAGGACCATGGGGAATAGACGGCTCCGCAGGAGACTGGGCACATCTAAGAAAGATTTAGGACTATCTGGTGTGCACTGGCTCCTCCCCCTATGACCCTCCTCCAAGCCTCAGTTAGGAACTGTGCCCGGAAGAGCTGACACAATAAGGAAGGATTTTTGAATCCCGGGTAAGACTCATACCAGCCACATCAATCACACCATATAACACGTGATAGGAACCCCGGTTAACAGTATGATAACAAAATGGAGCCTCTGAAGAGATGGCTCACAACAAAACCCGATTTTGTGGAACAATAACTATGTACAGGTATTGCAGACAATCCGCACTTGGGATGGGCGCCCAGCATCCACTACGGACTACGAGAAATAGATTTACCGGTGAGTAAAATCTTATTTTCTCTGACGTCCTAGTGGATGCTGGGGACTCCGTAAGGACCATGGGGATTATACCAAAGCTCCCAAATGGGCGGGAGAGTGCGGATGACTCTGCAGCACCGAATGAGAGAATTCCAGGTCCTCCTCAGCCAGGGTATCAAATTTGTAGAATTTTGCAAACGTGTTTGCCCCCGACCAAGTAGCTGCTCGGCAAAGTTGTAAAGCCGAGACCTCTCGGGCAGCCGCCCAAGATGAGCCCACCTTCCGTGTGGAATGGGCTTTTACAGATTTAGGCTGCGGTAAGCCTACCGCAGAATGCGCCAGCTGAATAGTGCTACAAATCCAGCGCGCAATAGACTGCTTAGAAGCAGGAGCACCCAGCTTGGTGGGTGCATACAGGATAAACAGCGAGTCAGTCTTTCTGACTCCAGCCGTCCTGGAAATATAAATTTTTAGGGCCCTGACTACGTCCAGCAACTTGGAATCCTCCAAGTCCCTAGTAGCCGCAGGCACCACAATAGGTTGGTTCAAGTGAAAAGCTGAGACCACCTTTGGGAGAAACTGAGGACGAGTCCTCAATTCTGCCCTATCCATATGGAAAATCAGATAAGGGCTTTTACAAGACAAAGCCGCCAATTCTGAAACCCGCCTGGCCGACGCCAAGGCCAACAGCATGACCACTTTCCACGTGAGATATTTTAAATCCACAGTCTTAAGTGGTTCGAACCAATGTGATTTCAGGAATGCCAAAACCACATTGAGATCCCAAGGTGCCACTGAGGGCACAAAAGGAGGCTGAATATGCAGTACTCCTTTGACAAAAGTCTGAACTTCGGGCAGTGAAGCCAGTTCTTTTTGGAAGAAAATCGACAGAGCCGAAATCTGGACCTTTATGGACCCCAATTTGAGGCCCAACGTCACCCCTGCTTGCAGGAAGTGCAGGAATCGACCCAGTTGAAATTCCTTTGTCGGGGCCTTCATGGCCTCACACCAAGCAACATATTTTCGCCAAATGCGGTGATAATGTCTTGCGGTGACATCCTTCCTGGCTTTGATCAGGGTAGGGATGACTTCCTCCGGAATACCCTTTTCCTTCAGGATCCGGTGTTCAACCGCCATGCCGTCAAACGCAGCCGCGGTAAGTCTTGGAACAGACAGGGTCCCTGCTGCAGCAGGTCTTGTCTGAGCGGCAGAGGCCAAGGGTCCTCTGTAAGCATCTCTTGAAGTTCCGGGTACCAAGCTCTTCTTGGCCAATCCGGAACCACAAGTATGGTTTTCACTCCTCGCCTTCTTATTATTCTCAGTACCTTGGGTATGAGAGGTAGAGGAGGAAACACATAAACCGACTGGTACACCCATGGTGTCACTAGAGCATCCACCGATATCGCCTGAGGGTCTCTTGACCGGGCGCAATATCTTTTCAACTTCTTGTTGAGGCGGGACGCCATCATGTCTACCTGTGGTTTTTCCCACCGGTTGACCAGCATTTGGAAGACTTCTGGATGAAGTCCCCATTCTCCCGGGTGGAGGTCGTGCCTGCTGAGGAAGTCTGCTTCCCAGTTGTCCACTCCCGGAATGAACACTGCCGTCAGTGCTAACACATGATTCTCTGCCCATCTGAGAATCCTTGTGGCTTCTGCCATCGCCATCCTGCTTCTCGTGCCGCCCTGTCTGTTTACATGGGCGACCGCCGTGATGTTGTCTGACTGGATCAGTACCGGCTGGTTTTGAAGCAGGGGTCTTGCCTGGCTTAGGGCATTGTAAATGGCCCTTAGCTCCAGGATATTTATGTGAAGAGAAATCTCCTGATTTGACCACAGTCCTTGGAAATTTCTTCCCTTTGTGACTGCTCCCCAGCCCCGAAGGCTGGCATCCGTGGTTACCAGGACCCAGTCCTGTATTCCGAATCTGCGGCCCTCTAGTAGATGAGCCCTCTGCAGCGACACCCTGGTTCTGGCCGATAGGGTTATCCGCTGTTGCATCTGGAGATGGGACCCGGACCATTTGTCCAACAGGTCCCCCTGGAACGTCCTTGCGTGGAACCTTCCGAATGGAATTGCTTCGTACGAAGCTACCATTTTTCCCAGGACTCGTGTGCATTGATGTACCGACACTTTTCCTGGTTTTAGAATGTCTCTGACCAGAGATGACAATTCCTCGGCTTTTTCCAGTGGAAGAAACACACTTTTCTGGTCTGTGTCCAGAATCATTCCCAGGAACAGAAGACGTGTCGTCGGGACCAGCTGTGACTTTGGAATGTTTAGAATCCAGCCGTGCTGTTGTAGCACTTCCTGAGAAAGTGCCACCCCCACTATCAACTGTTCTTTGGACCTCGCCTTTATCAGGAGATCGTCCAAGTACGGGATAATTAAAACTCCCTTCTTGCGAAGGAGTATCATCATTTCGGCCATTACCTTGGTAAAGACCCTCGGTGCCGTGGATAACCCGAACGGCAGCGTCTGGAACTGATAGTGACAGTCCTGTACCACCAATCTGAGGTACTCCTGGTGCGGAGGGTAAATGGGGACATGCAGGTATGCATCCTTGATGTCCAGGGATACCATGTAATCCCCCTCCTCCAGGCTCGCAATAACCGCCCTGAGCGATTCCATCTTGAACTTGAACCTTTTGATATAAGTGTTCAAGGTTTTTAAATTTAAGATGGGTCTCACCGAACCGTCCGGTTTCGGTACCACAAACATTGTGGAGTAGTAACCCTTTCCTTGCTGAAGGAGGGGTACCTTGACGATCACTTTCTGTGAATACAGTTTTTGAATAGCCACCAACACTGCCTCCCTGGCAGAGGGAGTTGCCGGCAAGGCAGATTTTAGGAAACGGCGGGGGGGAGACGTCTCGAATTCCAGCCTGTACCCCTGAGATACTACTTGAAGGACCCAGGGATCCACTTGTGAGAGAGCCCACTGTGTGCTGAAAAACCTGAGACGTGCCCCCACCGTTCCCGATTCCGCCTGAGCAGCCCCAGCGTCATGCTGTGGACTTACCGGACGCAGGGGAGGACTTCTGCTCCTGGGAACTAGCTGTGTGCTGCAGCTTTTTCCCCCTTCCTCTGCCCCTCGGCAGAAAGGATGAGCCTCTAGCCCGCTTATTTTTCTGGGGCCGAAAGGACTGTACCTGATAATACGGTGCTTTCTTTTGCTGTGGGGTAGCCTGTGGCAAAAAAGTCTATTTCCCAGCAGTAGCTGTGGAAACGAGGTCTGAAAGACCTTCCCCAAAAAGTTCCGCCCCTTTATAGGGTAAAACTTCCATGTGCCGCTTGGAGTCGGCATCACCTGACCATTGCCTAGTCCATAACCCTCGTCTGGCGGCAATGGACATAGCGCTTATTTTTGATGCCAGCCGGCAAATATCCCTCTGTGCATCACGCATGTATAAGACCGCGTCTTTTATATGGTCAATCGTTAGCAAAATATTGTCCCTATCCATGGTATCAATGTTTTCCGACAGGGAGTCTGACCACGCAGCAGCACTGCACATCCAAGCTGATGCAATAGCGGGTCTCAATATAATGCCAGTGTGTGTGTATATAGCTTTTAGGGTACTTTCCAGCTTTCTATCAGCCGGTTCTTTTAGGGCGGCCGTATCCGGAGACGGTAGTGCCACCTTCTTTGATAAGCGTGTCAATGCTTTATCTACCCTAGGGGGTGTTTCCCAGCGTGACCTATCCTCTGGCGGGAAAGGGTACGCAGCCATTAACCGTTTAGAAATGATCAATTTCTTATCTGGGGAAGTCCACGCTTCCTCACACACCTCATTTAATTCGTCAGATGCAGGAAAAACTACTGGTAGTTTTTTCTCACCAAACATAATACCCTTTTTTGTCGTACCTGGGGTATCATCAGAAATGTGTAAACCATTTTTCATAGCCTCAATCATATAACGGGTGGATCTATTGGAGGGTACACTCGTCTCATCATCGTCGACACTGGAGTCGGTATCCGTGTCGACATCTGTATCTGTCATCTGAGGTAGCGGGCGTTTTATAGCCCCTGATGACATTTGAGACGCTTGGACAGGCACAAGCTGAGTAGCCGGCTGTCCTATGTCGTCAAACCTTTTATGTAAGGAGCTGACACTGTCACGTAATTCCTTCCATAAGTCCATCCACACTGGTGTCGACCCCGCAGGGGGTGACATCACATTCACAGGCATTTGCTCCGCCTCCACATCATTATCCTCATCATACATGTCGACACAGCAGTACCGACACACAGCAGACACACAAGGAATGCTCTTACAGAGGACAGGACCCCACAAAGCCCTTTGGGGAGACAGAGGGAGAGTATGCCAGCACACACCAGGGCGCTATATAACACAGGGATATCACTATACAGAGTGTTTTCCCCTATAGCTGCCTATAAATAAGAATTTACTTACCGATAATTCTATTTCTCGTAGTCCGTAGTGGATGCTGGGGACTCCGTCAGGACCATGGGGAATAGCGGGCTCCGCAGGAGACAGGGCACATCTAAAAAGCTTTTTAGGTCACATGGTGTGTACTGGCTCCTCCCCCTATGACCCTCCTCCAAGCCTCAGTTAGGTACTGTGCCCGGACGAGCGTACACAATAAGGAAGGATCTTGAATCCCGGGTAAGACTCATACCAGCCACACCAATCACACCGTACAACTTGTGATCTGAACCCAGTTAACAGTATGATAACAAAACGAAGTAGCCTCTGAAAAAATGGCTCACAACAATAGTAATAACCCGATTTTTGTAACAATAACTATGTACAAGCATTGCAGACAATCCGCACTTGGGATGGGCGCCCAGCATCCACTACGGACTACGAGAAATAGAATTATCGGTAAGTAAATTCTTATTTTCTCTAACGTCCTAGTGGATGCTGGGGACTCCGTCAGGACCATGGGGATTATACCAAAGCTCCCAAACGGGCGGGAGAGTGCGGATGACTCTGCAGCACCGAATGAGAGAACTCCAGGTCCTCTTTAGCCAGAGTATCAAATTTGTAAAATTTTACAAACGTGTTCTCCCCTGACCACGTAGCTGCTCGGCAAAGTTATAATGCCGAGACTCCTCGGGCAGCCGCCCAGGATGAGGCCACCTTCCTTGTGGAATGGGCATCTACATATTTCGGCTGTGGCAGGCCTGCCACAGAATGTGCAAGCTGAATTGTACTACAAATCTAGCGTGCAATAGACTGCTTAGAAGCAGGAGCACCCAGCTTGTTGGGTGCATACAATATAAACAGCAAGTCAGACTTTCTGACTCCAGCCGTCCTAACTATATATATATATATATATATATATATATATATATTTTTAGGGCCCTGACAACGTCTAGTAACTTGGAGTCCTCCAAGTCCCCAGTAGCCGCAGGCACCACAATAGGTTGTTTCAGGTGACAACGCTGACACCCCTTTAGGAAGAAACTGGAGACGAGTCCCAGTTCTGCCCTGTTCAAATGGAAAATTCTAATATGGGCTTTTGTAAAACAAAACCGCCCATTCTTTTTGACAATCGCCTGGCCGAGGCCAGGACTAACAACATGGTCACTTTCCATGTGAGATATTGGTCAACAGCATGGTCACTTTCCATGTGAGATATTTCAAATCCACAGATTTGAGCGGTTCAAACCAATATGATTTTAAGGAATCCCAACACTATGTTGAGATCTCACGGTGCCCCTAGAGGCACAAAAGAACTGTATATGGAATACACCCTTTACAATCTGGACTTCAGGAACTGAAGTCAATTTTTTCTGGAAGAAAATCTACAGGGCCGAAATTTAAATCTTAATGAACCCCAATTTGAGACTCAAAACACTCCTGTTTTCAGGAAGTGCAGAATCGACCTAGTTGAATTTCCTTCGTGGAGCCTTCCTGGCCTTACCCACGCAACATATTTTCACCACATGTGGTGATGACGTTGTGCGGTCACCTCCTTCCTGGCTTTGACCAAGGTAGGTATGACCTCTTATGGAATGCCTTTTTCCCTTCAGAATCCGGTATTCAACCGCCATGCCGTCAAACGCAGCCGCGGTAATTCTTGGAAAAGACATGGTACTTGCTGAAGCAAGTCCCTTCTTAGCTCCCCAGGCCCTTAGTCCTCTGTGAGCATCTCTTGAAGCTCCGGGTACCAAGTCCCTCTTGGCCCATCCGGAGCCACTAGTATAGTTCATACTCCTCTATGTCTTATAATTCTCAATACCTTGGTTATGAGAAACAGAGGAGGGAACCCATACACTGACTGGTACACCCACGGTGTTACCAGAACATCCACAGCTATCGCCTGAAGGTCTCATGACCTGGCGGAATACCTGTCCCGTTTTTCGGGCGGGACGCTATCATGTCCACCTTTGGTCTTTGCCAACGGTCCACAATCATGCTGAAAAACTTCCCTATGAAGTTTCCACTCTCCCGGGTGGAGGTCATGCCTGCTGAGGAAGTCTGCTTCCCAGTCGTCCACTCCCGGAAAGAACACTGCTGACAGTGCTATCACATGATTTTCCGCCTAGCGAAAAATCCTTGCAGTTTTGTCACTGCCCTCCTGCTTCTTGTGCCGCCCTTTCTGTTTACGTGGGCGACTGCCGTGATGTTATCCCACTGGATCAATACCGGCTGACCTTGAAGCAGAGGTCTTGCTAAGTTTAGAGCCTTATAAATTTGCTCTAAGCTTATTTATGCAGAGAGAATTCTCCAGACTTAATCACACTTCCCTGGAAATTTTTTCCCTGTGTGACTGTTCTCCAGCCTCTCAGGCTGGCCTCCGTGGTCACCGGCATCCAATCCTGAATGCCAAATCTGCGGCCCTCTAGAAGATGAGCACTCTGTAATCACCACAGGAGAGACACCCTTGTCCTTGGATATAGGGTTATCCGCTGATGCATCTGAGGATGCGATCCGGACCATTTGTCCAGCAGATCCCACCGAAGAGTTCTTGCGGGAAATCTGCCGAATGGAATTGCTTCGTAATAAGCCACCATTTTTACCAGGACTCTTGTGCAATGATGCACTGACACTTTTCCTGGTTTTAGGAGGATCCCGATTAGCTCGGAGAACTCCCTGGCTTTCTCCACTGGGAGAAACACGTTTTTCTGGACTGTGTCCAGAATCATCCCTATGAACAGTAGACGTGTCATCGGAAAAAGCTGCGATTTTGGAATATTTAGAATCCACTCGTGCTGACGTAGAACTACTTAAGATAGTGCTACTCCGACCTCCAACTGTTCTCTGGACCTTGCCCTTATCAGGAAAGCGTCCATGTTTCCTTTTAAGAAAAATCATCATTCCGGCCATTACCTTGGTAAAGACCCGGGGCGCCGTGGACAACCCAAACGGCAGCGTCTGAACTGATAGTGACAGTTCTGTACCAGGAACCTGAAGTACCCTTGGTGAGAAGGGCAAATTTGGACCTGTAGGTAAGCGTCCCTGATATCCAGTGACACCATATCGTCCCCTTCTTCCTGGTTCGCTATCACTGCTCTGAGTGACTCCATCTTGATTTGAACGCTTGTATGTAAGTGTTCAAATATTTCAGATCTCACCGAGCCGGTTGGCTTCAGTACCACAATATAGTGTGGGATACTACCCCCTTCCATGTTGTAAGAGGGGTACTTTGATTATCACCTGCTGGGAATACAGCCTGTGAATTGTGTGAGGGGGAGATGTCTCGAATTTCCAATGTACACCTGGGATACTACATGTAGGATCCCGGAGTTCCCTTGCGAGTGAGCCCCCTGCGTACTGAAACTCTTGAGATGACCCCCTACCGCACCTGAGTCCGCTTGTACGGCCCCAGCGTTATGCTGCGGACTTGGCAGAAGCTGTGAGGGGCTTCTGTTCCTGGGAATGGGCTGCTTGCTGCAGTCTTCTTCCCTTTCCTCTACCCCTGGGCAGATATGACTGGCCTTTGCCCGCCTGCCCCTATGGGGACGAAAGGACTGAGACTGAAAAGACTGTGTCCTTTTTTGCCGATATGTGATTCGGGGTAACAAAAAGTGGATTTTTCAGCTGTTGCCATGGCCACCAGGTCCGATGGACCGCCCCTTTATACGGCAATACTTCCACATGCCGTCTGGAATCTGCCTCACCTGACCACTGTCGTGTCTTCGTCTGGCAGATATGTAAATCACATTTACTCTTGATGCCAGAATGCAAATATCCCTCTGCGCATCACGCATATATAGAAATGCATCCTTAAAATGCTCTATAGTCAATAAAATCTTGTCCCTGTCAAGGGTATCAAAATTTTCAGTCAGGAAATCCGACCAAGCCCCCTCAGCGCTGCACATCCAGGCTGAGGCGATTGCTGGTCGTAGTATAACACCAGTATGTGTGTATATACTGTCATGATATTTTTCAGCTTCCTATCAGCTGGCTTCTTGAGGGCGGCCGTATCTAGAGACGGTAACGCCATGTTTTTATAAGCGTGTGAGCGCCTTATCCACCCTAAGGTGTGTTTCCCAACTCGCCCTTACTTCTGGCGGGAAAGGGTATACCGCCCATAACTTTCTATCGGAGGAACCCCACGTATCATCACACACTTCATTTAATTTATCTGATTCAGGCAAAACTACAAGTAGTTTATTCACACCCTACAAAATACCCTTATTTGTGGTACTTGTAGTATCAGAAATATGTAACAGCTCCTTCATTGCCCTTAACATGTAACTCGTGGCCCTAAAGGAAAATTACGTATGTTTCTTCACCGTCGACACTGGGGTCAGTGTCCATGTCTGTGTCTGTCGACCGACTGAGGTAAATGGGCGTTTTTACAAGCCCCTGACGGTGTCTGAGACGCCTGGACCGGTACTAATTTGTCCGCCGGCCATCTCATGTCGTCAACCGTCTTGCAGCGTGTTGACATTATCACGTAATTCCATAAGTAGACCATCCATTCCGGTGTCGACTCCCTAGAGAGTGACATCAACATTACAGGCAATTTGCTCCGCCTCCTCACCAACATTTTCCTCATACATGTCGACACACACGTACCGACATACAGCACACACACAGGGAATGCTCTGATAGAGGACAGGACCCACTAGCCCTTTGGGGAGACAGAGGGAGAGTTTGCCAGCACACACCAAAAGCGCTATAATGTATATAACAACCCTAGAAGGTGTTGTTTCTATATATGCGCTCTTAATATATCATTATATCGCCAATTTATGCCCCCCTTCTCTTTTAACCCTGTTTCTGTAGTGCAGTGCAGGGGAGAGTGGGAGCCTTCCTCACCAGCGGAGCTGATCAGGAAAATGGCGCTGAGTGCTGAGGAGAATAAGCTCCGCCCCCTTTTCGGCGGGCTTTTCCTCCCGGTTTTTTAATAACTGGCCTGGGTTAAAATACATACATATAGCCTTAATGGCTATATGTGATGTATTTATTTGCCAAATAGGTATTTATATTGCTGCCCAGGGCGCCCCCAGCAGCGCCCTGCACCCTCCGTGACCGTGTCAGTGAGCCGTGTGACAACAATGGCGCACAGCTGCAGTGCTGTGCGCTACCTCTCTGAAGACTGTGAAGTCTTCTGCCGCCTGTTTCCGGACCTCCGTTCCGCCGTCTTTCTTCAGCGTCTGTAAGGGGGATCGGCGGCGCGGCTCCGGGACGAACCCCAGGCTGACCTGTGTTCCGACTCCCTCTGGAGCTCAGTGTCCAGTAGCCTAAGACTTCAATCCTCCTGCACGCAGGTGAGTTGCCAGTCTCTCCCCTAAGTCCCTCGTTGCAGTGATCCTGTCGCCAGCAGGAATCACTGATTAGAAACCTAAAAAAAACTTTACTAAATAGCTCCTTAAGAGAGCCATCCAGTTTGCACCCTTCTCGGACGGGCACAAAAACCTAACTGAGGCTTGGAGGAGGGTCATAGGGGGAGGAGCCAGTACACACCATGTGACCTAAAAAGCTTTTTAGATGTGCCCTGTCTCCTGCGGAGCCCGCTATTCCCCATGGTCCTGACGGAGTCCCCAGCATCCACTAGGACGTTAGAGAAATATATATATACTGCGCCTAAATTGTGCCCCCCCTCTCTTTTTTACCCTTTCTGTAGTGCAGGACTGCAGGGGAGAGCCAGGGAGCTTCCTTCCAGCGAAGCTGTGAGGGAATAATGGCGCCAGTGTGCTGAGGGAGTTGGCTCCGCCCCTTTTTCGGCGGGCTTTCTCCCGCTATTTTATCATTTCTGGCAGGGGTTAATATACACCTATATAGCCTCTGGGGCTATATATGGTGTTAGTTTTGCCAGCCAAGGTGTTATTATTGCTGCTCAGGGCGCCCCCCCCCCCCAGCGCCCTGCACCCATCAGTGACCGCAGTGTGTGGTGTGCATGAGGAGCAATGGCGCACAGCTGCAGTGCTGTGCGCTACCTTGGAGAAGACAGAAGTCTTCAGCCGCCGATTTTCCGGACCACCTTCTTGTTTCTGGCTCTGTAAGGGGGACGGCGGCGCGGCTCCGGGAACGGACGACGAGGTCGGGTCCTGTGTTCGATCCCTCTGGAGCTAATGGTGTCCAGTAGCCTAAGAAGCCCAAGCTACCACCACTTAGGTAGGTTCGCTTCTTCTCCCCTTAGTCCCTCGTTGCAGTGAGCCTGTTGCCAGCAGGTCTCACTGAAAATAAAAAACCTAAACTATACTTTCTTCTAGGAGCTCAGGAGAGCCCCTAGTGTGCATCCAGCTCAGCCGGGCACAGAAATCTAACTGGGGCTTGGAGGAGGGTCATAGGGGGAGGAGCCAGTGCACACCAGATAGTCCTAAATCTTTCTTAGATGTGCCCAGTCTCCTGCGGAGCCGTCTATTCCCCATGGTCCTTACGGAGTCCCCAGCATCCACTAGGACGTCAGAGAAATCTTGGAGGTAGGAGTGGGAGGAAGTAATCCGTAGGCAGGAGAGTCTGCGTGCATTAGCAGAGCAAAGAGGACGGGTGGGAGTGTAAAGGGATATAAGGTCAGAGATGAGATGTGAGAGGAGTGGGTGAGGGGTTTGTGAGTGTGAGAAGCTTGAAATGGATTCTGAAAGGGAAGGGGAGCCAGTGAAGGTCTTGTAAGACAGGAGAGGTGGACTACGGGGGGGGGGGGGCCCCCTTTATCTCTTAAACACATCTCGGGTATGGGCTTCTTTTGGTGCCAGGTTCCTGGGGGTAAACAGTGATATATTACACGCTGTAATGAGATTTTGTGTACTCATTTCGTACCCAGAGTGCACTGCAGGTGTTATTATTGATAAATAGGCCCTAAGAGTGTTATACTGTACTTTTACTAGTCACTAGGAATTAGGGAGGCCAATCCTGGTCTGTTTTTTCAATCCCACGATTCGGGATTGAACTGTACTTTAATCTACAGCCCCATTTAAAATTCAGGAAAAAAAAAGAACATACTAATTACAGTGAGTAAAAAGGTTGAGAGGCAGGCAGCAGCAGCAGCAGCACAGTGACAGCACTGCAGCAGAGCCATTCACCACACACCATTCACCAGCTTTGTATTGATGGCGGGTGGACTCACTGACGGGCAGGCACGCTGAAGCACAGACACGGCGGGCACGACTGGGGCTGCGCAGTGTGACCTTGCTGATGTCACGCTGTGCACCGCAAGGCAGCCGGGGTCCGGCAGCGTCTGAGGCTGAGACAAGCGCTAGAGCTCAGCGGCGCTGCCTGACCAAAAAACAGTAATGCGCATGCGCACCTTAATCCCGTGAATCCCGGCATTTTTGGCCTCAAATCCCGGGATCCTGCCGATCCCTATCCCGGAATTGGCCTCCCTACTAGGAATAATGTATTATGTTATAAGGGTACATATTCTCCTTATTCACAAGTTTTGTCAGAGAATTATAATTTCTTATCACCACATATTTTAGAAATGAAGAAAAAAATCAGGATAATGTATTAACAAACATATGCAGGGACCTGGGCTCTGATATCTACTGTAGTCACCTCTTTTTACTTTCCAGGGATACTTGTTTTATACTGGTATATACCCCAAAATAGTCTTAATAAATATTCTCCTTTGTTTTTTCAATGTCCTGCTGCAAAACACCAGCATCTGGAAGCCTAACTACAGGGTACTTACTACAGTACCTGCCACATTTCACATTCTTCCACTGTTAATCCAGAGCAGAGAGGTGTGGGAAGGTCAGTGTCTGGCAAGGCACTGGCTAGTATCAGAGCCGATTGTAAAACTGTTTAGAATAACACAAAGATGGTTTGAATAATACAAATATGATATTTACACATCACTGATTCAGAGTGTATCAATATACAAGTATGTGACTGTTTTTCTTCATAGCAAACAAAGAGTAAATATTTTATTTTGGTAAAATAATGAGCATATGCAATAAGAGAAAACGTTAATCATTTCAACCAAACACACAGGCCTGGTCATGATGAGCTGCTCACAATTGGGTCTGTATGGATATTATGATTTTTAGAAAACTGCACATGCATCGGCTCATGCTAACAATTATGGATGATCCAAAGTGATACAGTTCTCACTTATATCTCCACTTGCGGCTGGGAGAGTGTAACTGTGTGGCAACGGGGTGCTTGACTGTAGAATACTCAATGGGCAGTGCAGTTGCATAGATGTGGCTGACTCTGAATACACCAGGAAATCTGCATTTATTTCTGAACATGGAAAGTGGACGTAATTGTGAATGCTTTTGTGGTTCACTGAATCAAGCACTGATTTGTTAACTAGTCCATAAAAAGTATGATTGTCTATCTTGTGTAGAATTTCAAACTGGTTCGATAATGCTTGCTTAATAACCCTAATACAGAGGTTCTTAAACTCGGCTCGCAGAACACCAAACAGTTCATGTTTTCCAGGTCACCTGTGGATCTTTAAAATGTGACAGTAGGTAACACACCTCTGCATCTGCTGGGTGATCTGGAAAACGTGACCCGTTTGTAGTCTCGAGGCACAAGTTTCAGAACCACTGATCTAATGCAACTGTATACCTTTTGTACTTGATAATTATGGATGTCTCTTTGGAACCTGCTGATGATGATCTATATGATGCACACCCAATGTCTTGATTTTGTACCTGTGATCATGGAAAGTCTGCTTAGTCTACTAACCACAACCAACAAGAGAAGCTATGTTTATAACAAAGAAGAATATGGATAGGAGCAGAAGCAGAGCCAGAGAATGGGTTGCGGTGGGGAATTAAGGGGACAGCATGCCATACCCCCCCATCCCCAAACATGACATAGGCGCAGGTGCTGGGGAGAGGGAGCGCTTACTTCTCCTTTAAAAAGTCAGGCTGCTGCAGCGTGCTAACCCCATGCTCTGTACTAGCAGTCTCTTCACAGATGCATTACTGGGAGGTGGCTGAGATGTCCCAGCAAACTCAGCATGGCCACACCTCCTCACACTAATACATCTGCGAAGAGCCGGCTAGGACAGAGCATGGAGCATAGCATGCTGCGGTGGCGGCAGACTTTTTAAAGAAGCCACTGCGGGGATCCGGAGGTAAGCAGTTCCCAGCACAATAGCCAACGTATAGTGTGTACACCTAATTCCACCCAGTTCATTGTTTGATGAATTGTGTGGTGGTATCTTCCCATCTGATCAGGTGGGACAATGCAACTACAATGTGGTTTGCTAACATTGATACTGTAAGACACCATTGTATGGTAGATTGTGCAGTGTGGATGCAGACCATACTTGCCTACCTGACCCTCTCTATGAGGGAGAAAATTCTCTGTTCCTGGACTTTCCTGGTAATGTATGATTGCCATCACCTTTGGTGAGCTAGTTAATTGATAAGAAAGGTGTTTCACCACAGGTGATAGCAATCATACATTACCAGGAAAGTCCAGGAACAGAGCATTTTCTCCCTCATGGAGAGGGTCAGGTAGGCAGGTATGATGTAGACATGACATATTACATCATATCAGCCCATTGCATACCTCCCAACATGACCCTCTCCAGGAGGGAGAGAATGCTCTGCTTCTGGACTTCCCTCTCTATGTATGATTGCCGACACCTGTGTTTAACAGGTTAATGTATAAGAAAGGTGTTTCAGCACAGGTGATAGCAATAATAAATTAAGAGAGAAGTCCAGGAGCAGAACATTCTGCCCCTCTTTGAGAGGGTCATGTTGGGAGTTATGCCATTGCAAGCTTGCCAGATCTTTCAGGTGTGTATCCAGCTTAACTGTGACTAACCATTTTGCAATTAAAGAGGTGCAAATGTATTTGTGTTTGCATACATGGCATACTTGCCTACCTGACCCTCTCCATGAGGGAGAAAATGCTCTGTTCCTAGACTTTCCTGGTAACGTATGATTGCCATCACCTGTGGTGAAACACCTTTCTTATCAATTAACTAGCTCACCACAGGTGATGGCAATCATACATTACCAGGAAAGTCCAGGAACAGAGCATTTTTACATGGTAAATACTGGCTGCTTTTGCATGTAGTCCACAAATGCACTGCAATTTAGAGTTGATTTTGAGCACACCCCTCCCACCTCTACATCTCTCTACATATCTTACATCACCCCCACCTGCAGTGCAACATAGTTTTACCCATACTTGCCTACCTGACCCTCTCCATGAGGGAGAAAATGCTCTGTTCCTGGACTTTCCTGGTAATGTATGATTGCCATCACCTGTGGTGAGCTAGTTAATTGATAAGAAAGGTGTTTCACTACAGGTGATAGCAATCATACATTACCAGGAAAGTCCAGGAACAGAGCATTTTCTCCCTCATGGAGAGGGTCAGGTAGGCAAGTATGGTTTTACCCGTGTGTAGTTACTTGCTCTCATCTCAGAATCAAACCCAATACACTTACAAAAGTGAGTCTCAGCCAAAGTGCAAACTACTAAGGGTGTTAAATAGGGTTCCATTTAAAGTATTGAATAAAAGGAAAAACGATGCACAACTGAAGTCCTTTTGCATAATGGAAATGACTGTGTCATCCCATGCATAGTACGGAATGCTGCTAAAAACATTCTTCACCACTTTATCTCATTACTATCATTTCACTCTGCAAATGTGAAATCTGATAGGCCCTACACACTGGCCGATCCGCCGCCGAGCTGCTTGATGGCGGAGACGGCCGACAGGCGACCTGGTGGCGGGGGGAGTGAAGTTTCTTCACTCCCCCCGTCACCCGGCTGCATTGAAGTGCAGGCAAATATGGACGAGATAGTCCATATTGGCCTGCATGTACAGCCGACGGGGGACCAGCGATGAACGAGCGCGGGGCCGCGCATCGTTCATCGCTGGAGCCTCCACACTGCACGATATGAACGTTATCTCGTTCATTAATGAACGAGATCGTTCATATCGTGCAGTCATGTCGGCCAGTGTGTAGGGCCCTTGAGTGTGGATCATTAGATCTACTGTACAAACAAAAGGTCTAAATGCGAGAAAAAAAATCTCAGAATCTGCAAATTTGTTTTTATGTGATTGCTGATGTACAGTATGTGGGCCTTTAGTCCGCATAAATCTATAAATAGCTAAACAGTTCCACCTTGTGGCGGTTTCATGTGATTACAAGTTCAATTAACCATATTGAACAGAACCTGTCCTCAGAGAACAGGTTCTACTGATGCTGTTTAGCTCTCTACTATTAATGCAGAAATAGTAGAAGACTTTTACTTGCAAAAGTAATCCTTATAGAACTGTCAAAAGCTTCCTAAAACTGCCCTACATATTCTCAGCTCGCCCTCATTACTTACTGATCTTTTCCCAATATGACCGAATTAATTGCAAAAGAGGAAAAAAAATAGCATCTGTTAGAATCCATGGGGGGGACTGCATTATTCAGGACACTGTTACCCAGAGATAATCATCGTATTCTACGTGCTGCGTAGCCCCTTTGTGCAGTGCATCTTAACAGTAGCATCCTTACTTGAGGGACTGTCCCTCTAGAGGGCCTTATTTAACATGAGTCGCATCTGAGATGCAATCGCATTGCCCCTGTCGAAGTCGTAAATATTACACCTACACTCAGCACGTGCAAACACCACACAGAGTGGCCTCTGTGCGTGCACGTGTTCTGCCGTGCGTGCGCATACCCGCACGCTGCGTACATTGGCTTGTGAAGCCCTGCGTATTAGCTCGTGGTATGAGTAAATACGGCAGCATACGCATTCGCATAGAAAAGCCACAAAGACATAATCGAGATTTTATCCACATAGTGCATAATTTACACATAGTCTACACACACCACACCAGCAAGTTACATTTACTTAGGAAATAGAACAGAGATATCCAGCTTTGCAGGATGTGAGGGGACAGAACTAGGTTAGGACATAGTGTTTGGTATCCAGATGTACAGTATTTTAAGGGCTACATTTCGATCGCAGTTTGCAGATTATAGCACGCTCCTGCACACAGATATGCACAGAAATATAATATTCATAGCTTACTGTAATTACTGTACTCGTGATATTCGGCGGGAACCCAGTGGAGGACATCTGCAAGTACACCTGGACCAAGCATCGCCCACCTATTCAAACCAACCTATGACCCTTCATGTACTGTAAATGATCTGCCCCTTGACCTATGGAAGAAGAGCTTACAGTTTCCTTTGTATTGGGTTTTGGACCATTGTATAAAAACAAGGCCTCCTGGCTGGTCTCAGTCTAATTCTCTGAAGGTCATCTTGCTAAGATTGACTGAGGACCGGATCAGGGAGGCGCAGGCGAACAAATGTATGTACTATTGGTTGTAGCTCTTCTTTTGTGATATTGTTGTATTTCTGTGTATATTATTTTTAGTAAATATTTGTTGCTGCGTTGCACCACAACATAACATATACAACTGGTGTTGCATTCCATTCTTGTTTGGGTATAGAAGTGTATTCAGCCACACGTGTCACTGTATAGTGCGCATAGCGTGTCGGCGTGCATACGCTACGTGCATTCACGTCATCATAGGGGTATTATCTGCAGTCAGCGGCCGCAGCAGCCCGCACCATAGTATTATAAGGTACTGCATTTCCCTGTAAGTTAAACGAACTTAACACCCCGGTTTACAGCCTGATGCGCAGGGGGGCATCTAAGTAATGCGATTACCTCTGCCTGATTGACATTTTGCACGGTGGCAACACAGTATTGCGGAGGTGGTGCGGCGAAAGTGGGGTGGGTCCAGGCCATTTTCAGGGCGACCGAGTGATGTCACACATGATCATTTTAATGCTGCCTTGCCATGTGCTGGGTGCCGCCCAGCATGCGAGTGATAGTTGCAGTTAGCAAAACTGCAACTGAAGATGAATGAGGGCCATAATCTGGACAGTTAGGAGGTATGCATGTCTGCTTAACACTCATTTCTGGATGTGTAAACTGGATTCCCATGGACCACCTCATCTCCCTGCCATTGACTCATACTTGCCTGCTCTCCCGGAATGGGCGGGAGGCTCCCGAAAATCGGATGACCCTTCCGTCCCCCCTGAAGAGCATGCAAGTCTCCCAATTTCAGGGGTCCCCCCTGCCCGGCCGCCCACTTAGCGAGTAAAGTGGGTGGTCCGGGCAGGCGATGATGCAATTCTTGATGAATCGCGTCATCACAGCCACGCCCCCTGCTGTACAATGCTGGTAATAGCAGCATTACACAGCGTGGTGTGGCTTACAAGACGTGATCCATCAGCCTCGCCCCCGTTCCGCCTCCGCCATGCCCCCGTTCCGCCTCTGGCCTGCCCCCCTCTGCAGTCACTGCCCGCCCCCCTGCTGAGCCGACCTGGCTGCTCTCTCCCGGAGAGAGCAGCCATAAAGTCGGCAAGTATGCATTGACTCTTGCTGATTAACTGAACTTTGTTACAACATTGTTTAATCTCTACCTGCACTACAAGCTAGTGAGTTAGGGTGGGTACACATTAGACCAGAGGTTCTCAAACTCGGTCCTCGGGGGCCCACACAGTGCATGTTTTGCAGGTCTCCTCACAGAATCGCAAGTGAAATAATTAGCTCCACCTGTGGACCTTTTAAAATGTGTCAGTGAGTAATTAATACAACTGTGCACCTGCTGGGTTACCTGCAAAACATGCACTGTGTGGGCTCCCGAGGACCGAGTTTGAGAACCTCTGCATTGGACAACAGTTTGGACGATTTGCCCAAATCCAACGTATCAGAAAAACGAATTGTTCAAAACTGTCAAATGTGTACGCATTATTTGTGCACTACCGCATTCGTTAGCAACATCTTCTGGTCGGTCTTACAGTAGGGCCACAGAAGACAATGCTAACGAGAGGCATGCTGTGGCCCCATCGCTCGGTCATAACCGGCATCTGCAAGTGTGTTTTGTCCATATTTCACAGCCACAGATCATCCCTGGTTGGAGAGCAAAGGCTATCAACAACAGTATTTAGAGTGGGGCTGTATGGAGAAACGGGGACAAAGCGTTCTGGAGATTTGCCAGGGGCTCCATGTTTTATTAAATGATTTGGCTGAGTGATGTGTTATGCTCGGCATATATTCCATTTTATAGACATACCAAGGGGGTCATTCCAACCCGATCGCTTGCTACGCCGGCGCATGCCGGACGGCCAAAGGCCGTCGTTCCCTAGCGATCTCCTCTGCCTGATTGATAGGCAGAGGTTGTCGCTGGGCGGGAGGGGGTGGCACGGCTGCATCTTGCCGCCGTTTTGGGGGTGCGGTCCGGCCAACGCATGTGTGGCCTGACCGTGCGGGGGGGCGAGCCGCAGTGGCTGCGTGACGTCACACGCAGCCACTGCGACCAGGGGCAGCAACGAGCAACTCCCGGTCAGCCGCAGGAGTAGCGCTGGCCGGGAGTTACTCAACAAGTACAAAAGCATCTCCGCTGCACAATAAGTGTATATAAGTTTATATACATTTTCTTTAATTCTGACGCATATCGAACTGGAAGCTGCGTTGTCCCAGATTTCTGACCAGTCTTCAGGATCTATGTCTTCTCCCAGATCCTTTTCCCAGGCCGCTTCATGAGAGTATTGAGCCGAAGGCGCTTCCCCGTCCAGTAGTTTATATAAAGTAGAAATTAAACCTTTAGTCGAGGAGCGCCTCCAAAAGTGAGTCTCAAAAGTGGTGAGAGGTCTATTGACCAGGAGAGTTCCTCTTTTTGAATGGAAATGTCTAAGCTGTAGAAATCTGAAAAAAATCCATGAATGGAAATGCTATGTATTCCTGTATCTGAGAGAATTGGGGGAAATTAAGATCTTTGGTAATGTCATTAAGATACAAAATATTCCCTTTATTCCAGTGATAAAAGGAGGACCCATTCATACCAGGAGGAAATTCAGGATTATGGAATAAAGGAACAAGAAGGGATGGGCCTGGGGCCAGTTTGTATTTCCTGTTAACATAATCCCCAATGGATATGGAGCGGGAAACAGTGGGGTGGGATACCACAGAGCGAGGATGACTCAATCTTGGAAGCCATAAAAGGGAAGATACCGTCAGCTTAAATTTTGACCCAGACCTTTTCAGCATCAGGGTTGCAGCACTGCACACAATAGGCTAGTTGTGCCGCTAGATAGCATCTCTTAAAGTCGGGAATACTTAGACCCTCATCCTTAGAAGAGTGCTGTAATAGTTTCAATGTAACCCTTGGGTGTTTACCAGCCCAAATAAAGTGAGAAGTTTGAAACTGTAAGAATTTAAAGACATAGGAAGGTATATATATATATATATATATATATATATATATATATTGGAAGTGTTTGAAAAAGATACAGGAGCCGAGGAAGTATGTTAATCTTCACCGAATTCACCCTTCCAATCCATGAAATTAATTGAGTAGACAACGATTGGAGGTCAGATTTGATACTATCCAAAATGCGGAGAAAGTTGGCTTGAAGGAGCTGATGATGATTACGTGTCAAAAAAATACCTAGGTACTTAATTTTTTTCTTATTCCAGTTAAATAGAATTGAGGCCTCTAGAGTGCATTTAATATGTGCTGGTATATAAAAATCAAGCCCTTCCGTTTTACTTGTATTAATTGTGTAACCCAAGTATGTGGAATAAAGATTGATTTCGTAAAGAAGAGGATTCATGGATTGGCAAGAGAAATTAGAACATCGCCAGCATATAATGCAATTTTATGTTCTGTGGGTCCAGATCTAATCCCTGAGATCGCTGTATTATTACGAATCCATGCCGCTGATGGTTCCATAACCAAAGCAAAAATTAATGGTGAGAGTGGGCAGCCCTGTCTGGTACTATTGGCAATTCCGAAGACGGAGGAGGTGACCTGATTGACCGAGACCCTTTCTGTAGGATTTCGATATAATGCCGAGATGTCCTCAAAGAATTTCCCAGAAAAACACATTTTATGAAGTACTTCGAAGGTGAAGGACCACGAAATACAGTCGAATGCCTTCTCCGCATCTAGTGCAAGTATAAGCACTAGTAACTTCTGTTTGTTGATAGAATTAATCACATCAATGGTACTTCTAGTGTTGTCAGGTGCTTGACGGACCGGAATAATACCAGCCTGATCTGGGTGAATCAAATGCATAAGAAGGGGGGGCCAGATGGGAGGCCACAATCTTAGTGTAAATTTTTAGATCTACGTTAAGTAGAGAAATAGGCCTATAATTTTGTCAAAGTGTAGGGTCCCTGTCGGGCTTCAGAATTACCACAATATCAGTTTGGGTTGTAGCTGGAGCAAACAAGGCTCCCTCCAGGAATTGGTTGAAGAGGGACGTAAGATGTGGAGCTAGTTCTGTGGCAAAAGTTTTATAGTATTGGGCTGTGAATCTGTCGGGACCCGGAGCGGCTGAAGATCTCATTGATTTAATGGCTGCTATAGTTTCTTCAACTGAAATATCCTCATTTAGTGTAGTGAGCTGGGCTTCTGAAATGTACGGCAGGGGGACCGTTGAAAGATAAGAACACACCTCAGGCTCAATGGGGGGATGGAGTGGAGTCCAACAAGTTGTATAGTGATTTTAATATTCTTTGAACTCTTCTACCATGACCTTAGGGTCGTAGGTGTAAGAGCCCGATTTGCTAGAATACAATTTGTCGATCATACCTGTCACTTGTTTACTTCTCAATTTATTTGCCAGTATTGTATCAATTTTATCCGCCTTATCGTAAAAACGTTGGCACAAGTTCTGCATTATAATTTCTGCACGGTGAGATAAGAGTATTTAATTGGCCCCTAAGGTGTTATATTTGAGAGAGCAAAGTGGCACAGGGAGAGTGCTTGTGTTGAGTGACTAAAGCAGCTATTTGAGTTTCAAGAGAAGAGATTGTCTGTGCTGCCTTTTTCCTAACTGCCGCAGACTTTGCCATAAGGTGGCCCCTAAGTGTGGCCTTGTGTGTTTCCCAAAGTATACCTGGGGAAATGCCAGGGAAGGAATTTTCCTCAAAGTAGTGTCGTAAGGCAACTTTAATTTCCGCTTGGGCGGAAGGGTGTTGCAAAATAGAATCGTTCAGGCGCCATTTACATACTCCTCGGGGGGCCCTATAGATTTCCAATAAGATGTAGACTCCTGAGTGATCCGTTCATGTGAATGGTGTGATCCCCGCATCCGTAATCATGGAGGAAATGGAATAGGAGATGTGTATCATGTCAATTCGTGAATATAGTTGATGTGGGGCTGAAAATAAGATTTTACTTACCGGTAAATCTTTTTCTCGTAGTCCGTAGAGGATGCTGGGGCTCCGTAAGGACCATGGGGAATAGACAGGCTCCGCAGGAGATAGGGCACTTTAAGAAAGCTTTGGATTATGGGTGTGCACTGGCTCCTCCCTCTATGCCCCTCCTCCAGACCTCAGTTAGGGAAACTGTGCCCAGAGAAGATGGACAGTACGAGGAAGGATTTTTGTAAATCTAAGGGCGAGATCCATACCAGCCACACCAATCACACCGTATAACTTGTGATAAACTACCCAGTTAACAGTATGAACAACAACATAGCCTCGGTTCAACCGATAAACTATAACATAACCCTTATGTAAGCAATAACTATATACAAGTCTTGCAGAAGAAGTCCGCACTTGGGATGGGCGCCCAGCATCCTCTACGGACTACGAGAAAAAGATTTACCGGTAAGTAAAATCTTATTTTCTCTAACGTCCTTGAGGATGCTGGGACTCCGTAAGGACCATGGGGATTATACCAAAGCTCCCAAACGGGTGGGAGAGTGCGGATGACTCTGCAGCACCGAATTGAGCAAACAGGAGGTCCTCCTCAGTCAGGGTATCAAACTTACAGAACTTTGCAAAGGTATTTGACCCAGACCAAGTAGCAGCTCGGCCCAGCTGTAGTGCCGAGACCCCTCGGGCAGCCGCCCAAGAAGAGCCCACCTTCCTAGTGGAATGGGCCTAAACCAATTTAGGTAACGGCAATCCTGCCGTAGAATGCGCCAGCTGAATCGTGTTACAGATCCAGCGAGCAATAGTCTGCTTTGAAGCAGGGCCGCCAACCTTGTTGGCTGTATACAGAACAAACAGTGCTTCTGTTTTGCAGATCCTAGCCGTTCTGGCCACGTAAATTTTCAAAGCCCTGACCACATCAAGGGACTCGGAATCCTCCAAGTCACGCGTAGCCACAGGCACAACAATAGGTTGGTTCATAGGAAAGGATGAGACCACCTTTGGCAGGAACTGAGGACGGGTCCGCAATTTCGCTCTATCCATATGGACAATCAGATAGGGCTTTTAGTGATAAAAGCCTCTAATTCCGAAACTCGCCTAGCCGAAGCCAAGGCTAACAACATGACCACCTTCCAGGTGAAATATTTCAACACCACTGACTTAAGTGGTTCAAACCAATGAGACTTAAGGAACCGTAACACCACGTTAAGGTCCCAAGGCACCACTGGCGGTACAAAAGGAGGCTAAAAATGCAGTACTCCCTACACAAGCGTTTGTACTTCAGGAAGAGAAGCCAAATCTTTTTGGAAGAAAATGGATAAGGCCGAAATTTGAACCTTTATCGATCCTAATTTTAGGCTCAAGTTCACTCCAGTTTGAAGGAAGTGAAGCAGACGGCCCAAAAGGAATTCCTCCGTAGGAGCATTCCTGGCCTCACATCAGGAAACATACACTGCTCAAAAAAATAAAGGGAACACTAAAATAACACATCCTAGATCTGAATGAATGAAATATTCTTATTAAATACTTTGTTCTTTACATAGTTGAATGTGCTGACAACAAAATCACACAAAAATTATCAATGGAAATCACATTTATTAACCCATGGAGGTCTGGATTTGGAGTCACCCTCAAAATGAAAGTGGAAAAACACACTACAGGCTGATCCAACTTTGATGTAATGTCCTTTAAAACAAGTCAAAATGAGGCTCAGTAGTGTGTGTGGCCTCCACGTGCCTGAATGACCTCCCTACAATGCCTGGGCATGCTCCTGATGAGGTGGTGGATGGTCTCCTGAGGGATCTCCTCCCAAGACCTGTAATAAAGCATCCGCCAACTCCTGGACAGTTGTGGTGCAACGTAGCGTTAGTGGATGGAGCGAGACATGATGTCCCAGATGTGCTCAATTGGATTCAGGTCTGGGGAATGGGCGGGCCAGTCCATAGCATCAATGCCTTCGTCTTGCAGGAACTGCTGACACACTCCAGCCACATGAGGTCTAGCATTGTCTTGCATTAGGAGGAACCCAGGGCCAACCGCACCAGCATATGGTCTCACAAGGGGTCTGAGGATCTCATCTCAGTACCTAATAACAGTCAGGCTACCTCTGGCGAGCATATGGAGGGCTGTGCGGCCCCCCAAAGAAATGCCACCCCACACCATTACTGACCAACTGCCAAACCGGTCATGCTGGAGGATGTTGCAAGCAGCAGAACGTCCTTCTTGGCGTCTCTAGACTCTGTCACATCTGTCACATGTGCTCAGTGAGAACCTGCATTCATCTGTGAAGAGCACAGGGCGCCAGTGGCGAATTTGCCAATCTTGGTGTTCTCTGGCAAATGCCAAACGTCCTGCACGGTATTGAGCTGTAAGCACAACCCCCACCTGTGGACGTCGGGCCATCATACCACCCTAATGGAGTCTGTTTCTGATCGTTTGAGTAGACACATGCACATTTGTGGCTTGCTGGAGGTCATTTTGCAGGGCTCTGGCAGTGCTCCTCCTGTTCCTCCTTGCACAAAGGCGGAGGTAGCGGTCCTGCTGCTGGGTTGTTGCCCTCCTACGGCCTCCTCCACGTCTCCTGATGTACTGGCCTGTCTCCTGGTAGCGCCTCCATGCTCTGGACACTACGCTGATAGACACAGCAAACCTTCTTGCCACAGCTCGCATTGATGTGCCATCCTGGATGAGCTGCACTACCTGAGCCATTTGTGTGGGTTGTAGGGAGGTCATACAGGCACGTGGAGGCCACACACACTACTGAGCCTCATTTTGACTTGTTTTAAGGACATTACATCAAAGTTGGATCAGCATGTAGTGTGTTTTTCCACTTTAATTTTGAGGGTGACTCCAAATCCAGACCTCCATGGGTTAATAAATTTGATTTCCATTGATAATTTTTGTGTGATTTTGTTGTCAGCACATTCAACTATGTAAAGAACAAAGTATTTAATAAGAATATTTCATTCATTCAGATCTAGGATGTGTTATTTTAGTGTTCCCTTTATTTTTTTGAGCAGCGTATTTTCGCCATATTCGGTGATAATGTTTCAATGTCACTTCCTTCCTAGCCTTAATTAGGGTAGGAATTACCTCCTCCGGAATACCCATTACCGCTAGGATCCTGCGTTGAACGCCATGCCGTCAAACACAGCCGCGGTAAGTCTGGGAACAGACAGGGCCCCTGCTGCAGCAGGTCCTGTCTTAGACGAAGAGGCCACGGATTCTCTGTGAGCATTTCCTGCAGATCTGGATACCAGGTCCTCCATGTCCAATCTGGAACAATGAGAATTGGTCTCACTTCTCTTTTTCTTATTATCCTCAACACCATGGGTATGAGAGGAAGAGGAGTAAACACAGAAACTGACCGGAATACCCACGGTGTCACTAGGGCGTCCACAGCTTACTGTCTGAGGGTCTCCTGACCTGGCGCAATAATTCTGCGGCTTTGTGTTGAGGCGGGACGCCATCATGTCTATCAGTGGCAGTCTCCACCGAATTGCAATCTGTGCTAAGACTTCCTGATGAAGTCCCCACTCTCCAGGACATAGGTCATGTCCGCTGAGGAAGTCTGCTTCCCAGTCGTCCACTCCCGGAATGAACACTGCTGACAGTGCGCTTACATGATTCTCCGCCCAGCGAATAATTCTGGTGGCTTCCGCCATCGCCACTCTGCTCCTTGTGCTGCCTTGGCGGTTTACATGAGCTACTGCGGTGACGTTGTCCGACTGGATCAGAACCGGTTGGTCGCGAAGTAAGGTCTCCGCCTGACGTAGGGCGTTGTATATGGCCCTTAGTTCCAAGAAGTGAAGACAAGTCTCTTGACTTGACCAAAGACCTTGGACATTTTTATTTATCCCTGTGTGACTGCTCCCCAACCTCGGAGGCTCGCGTCCGTGGTCACCAGGAACCAGTCTTGAATGCCGAACCTGCGGCCCTATAGAAGGTGAGCATCTTGCAGCCACCACAGGAGAGATACCCTGGACCTGGGGGAGAGGGTGATCAACTGATGAATCTGTAGATGTGACCCGGACCACTTGTCCAGTAGGTCCCATTTGAAAGACCTCGCATGGAACCTGCCGAAGGAATGATTTTCCCCGGACTCGGGTGCAGCGATGCCGACACCTGTCTTGGTTTCAACAAGTTCCTGACCAGAGTCATGAGTTCCTGGGCCTTCTCTATCTGAAGGTAAACCCCTTTCTGGTCCGTATCCAGAATCATACCCAAGAAGGGCAGACTAGTCATAGGAATCAACTGTGACTTCCGGATATTGAGAAACTAGCAGTGTTGCTGTGACACCTTCAGCGAAAGTGACACGCTGTTCAACAACTGCTCTTTTGATCTCGCCTCATAGGAGATCGTCCAAGTATGGGATAACTGTGACTCCTTGCTTGCGTAGGAGCACCATCATTTCTGCCAATTACCCTGAAATTGGTAATGACAATACTGTACCGCAATTGTCAGGTACGCCTAATGGGGTGGATAAATAGGAACATGAAGGTATGCAGCCTTTATGTCTAGATACACCATCAAATCCCCCCTTTCCAGGCTGGCCATGATCGCTCTGAGCGATTCCACTTTAATTTTGAACCTTTTCTAGTATAGGTTCAGAGGTTTTAATTTTAAATAGGTCTGACCGAACCGTACGTATTCGGAACTACAGCCAAGGTTGAGTAATAGCCCCTTCCTTGTTGCAGGAGGAGAACCTTGAGCACCACCTGTTGGAGATACAATGTGTGGATTGTATTTAATATAACTCCCCTTCTAGGTCCGATAAGGAAAAACCGGCGAGGAGGCACCTTTCGAATTCCTTTGTAACTCTGAGAACAATTTTTATTGCCACGGGATCCACCTGTGAGTGAACTCAGATGTGGCTGAAGAGTCGAAGACGTGCTCCCCCTGGGACGGACTCCCTTAGCGGAGCTCCCGCATCCTGCGGTGGATGTAGTAGAGGCCGGGGAGGACTTCTGTTCCTGGGAACTAGCTGTGCCCCGTGCCCTACCTCTGGTAAGAAAGGACGCTCCTCATACTTTTTTGTTATTCTGCGACCGCAAGGACTGCATTTGATAATGTCGTGCTTTCTTAGTCTGTGAGGGAATATAAGGCAAAAGATCAGAATTACCAGCTATAGCTGTGGAGACCAGGTCCGAGAGCCCTTCTCCACACAATTCCTCAGCCTTGTGAGGTAAACCCTCCATATGCCTCTTTTAGTCGGCATCATCTGTCCATTGCATGTTCCACAGGACACGTCTAGCAGAAATCGACATAGCGTTGACTCTAGAACCCAGTAGACTAACGTCTCTTTGGGCATGTCTTATATAAGCCAACATCTTTTACATATAAATATATCTATATATATCTATATATATCTATATATATATATATATGTATATATATATATATATATATATATATATATATATATATATACACACTAGGGACAATAATATGTCATCCTTATCTAGGGTTTCAACCTCCGCTGATAAGGTATCTGACTACGCTGCTACAGCGCTATAAACCCATGCCGACACAATCGCCGGTCTAAGTAGTGTACCAGAATGTGTGTAAATGGACTTCAAAGTACTTTTACTGCATGCTATCTGCAGGATCCCTGAGGAATAGCTGTTAAGTCAGCGCTACCTTTTTGGTTAAACGTGTCCAATGTCTTGTACACCCTAGGGGAAGATTCCCATCGTATCCTGGCCCCATTAGGGAAAGGATACTCACTGAAAATTCTTTTTGGGAAGCTGCAGCTTCTTGTCTGGAGATTCCCGCTCTTTTTCTTCATGAGAGGAGGGAAATTTACCTCCACTTTCTTCCCCTTAAACATGTGTACCCTCGTGTCAGGGACAAATGAGTCATCAGTGATATGCAAAACATCTTTTATTACAGTAATTATATATTGAATACTTTTCTGCCAGTCTTGGCTGTACTTTGCATTAACGTAGTCGACACTGGAGTCAGACTCCGTGTTGATGTCTATTATTTTGGATAGTGAGCGTTGTGAGACTCTGAAGGTCTCTGTGACATAGGGGCAGACATGGGTAGATTCCCTGTCTGTTCTCTAATCTTTTGTAATAAGTTCATCTTAGCACTTAATTTCACATATCCAATCAGGTGTCGGCGTTGTCGACGGAGACACCACGCACCCACACAGATTTGCTCCATCTCTTCCTTAGGAGAGCCTTTTACCGCAGACATGTCGACACACACGTACCGACACACTCCACACACACACAGGGAATCTCTTATCTAAAGACAGGTTCCCCACCAGGCCCTTTGGAGAGACAGAGAGAGAGAATGCCAGCACACACCCCAGCGCTATATAACCCAGGAAAAAACACAGAATGTTTACCCAGTAGCGCTGCTGTAATGTATAATCGCCAAATATGTGCCCCCCCTCTACTTTAAAACCCTCTTCACCGTATGTCAAGCAAGGGAGAGTCCGGGGAGCTTCCTCTCAGCGGTGCTGTGGAGAGAAAATGGCGCTGGTGAGTGCTGAGGGAGAAGCCCCGCCCCCACGGCGGCGGGCTTCTGTCCCACTCAAACTTACTAAAATATGGCGGGGGCTCTTTTATATACATGTACAGTGCCCACCTGTACATGTATATATACTTTCTGCCATAAGAGAGGTGTTATATTGCTGCCCAGGGCGCCCCCCTCCTCCCTGCACCCTTACAGTGACCGGAGTATGTGAGGTGTATGGGAGCAATGACGCACAGCTGCGGTGCTGTGCGTTACCTCAGTGAAGCTCTGAAGGCTTCTGCCGCCTGAGACGTCTTCTGACTTCGTTTCTTCTGGCTCTGTGAGGAGAACGGCGGCGCGGCTCTGGGGGTGGACGCCCAGTAAGAACCTGTGTTCACCCCCTCTGGAGCTAATGGTGTCCAGTAGCCGAGAAAGCAGAGCCTATCTTAGACAAGAAGGTCTGCCCCTCTCTCCTCAGTCCCTCGATGCAGGGAGCCTGTTGCCAGCAGTGCTCCCTGTAAAAATGTAGAAAAAATCCAAACAAAAATGCTTTCTAGGCAGAGAACTCAGGGAGCTCCCTGCAGTGCACCCATCTCGCTCTGGGCACAGTGTAAAACTGAGGTCTGGAGGAGGGGCATAGAGGGAGGAGCCAGTGCACACCCAGAATCCAAAGCTTTCTTAAAGTGCCCTATCTCCTGCGGAGCCCGTCTATTCCCCATGGTCCTTACTGAGTCCCAGCATCCTCAAGGACGTTAGAGAAAAATTAGTATCATTTCTAGCTAGGGCGTGTTTCAAATGCCATGAGTCATGGAGGTTATGCTGCTTTCAGGAGGAGATAAGAGTACGAGAGAGAAGTCCTAGGGAATGAAGAACCCATATTTTGGGCTAAGGGAGTAGATCAGTCTGTAGAAGGATCAATAAGTGTTAAAGTCTCCCTCTAAAATTATATGTCCCTGTGCCACTCTGCCAATATGCCAAAATAATGAATTAAAAAACTAGGACTAATCTTGGTTGGGTGCATACACCGAAATTAAAGTAAGGGTCTCTGAGCGGAGGGTGCCCATCACCATTATATAACGTCCCTCTGGATCTGCCACCGTTTTAGAATGTACAAATGGAATTTTCCTGTAAACTAAAACAGCCACTCCTCATGTCTTACAGTTAGCGGATGCAAAAAAAGTCTGAGAAAATTGCTTACATTGAAGGTGGGAATGGGGATCTGTGAAGTGGGTCTCTTGAAGAAAAACTATGTCAGCCCTCTCTCTTCTGCAAGCTCCCAGGACTGTTGTGCGTTTTTTTTTGAGAGTTGAGTCCATTCAAATTCATGGACAGGAGCTTAAGGGTCATGATATAATATTAGGTCTCTATACTGTATATTTATTAGCAGTTTCTTATATAGCGCAGCATATTCTGTTGCGCTTTACAACTAGAACAACAGTTATAGAACAAAACTGGGCAAAGACAGACAGACATAGAGGTAGGAAGGCCCTGCTCGCAAGCTTACAATCTATAGGGAAATAGGCAATGATGCACAATGATAGATGCTACCTATTGCATAATGGTCCACCAGATTGCTAGGTTCTTAAGGGGTTGTATGATATGATTAACCAGCAATGTTGGAAGACAAAATATGTGAGTTTATGTGGACTGTACAGAGATGATGTACTTGGATAGGGAAGCATTGAAGGTTATGTTGGTGGGTCTGGAATGTGGTAGGCTTGTCTGAAGAGATGAGTTTTCAGGGAACGTTTAAAGGTTTGAAGACTAGAGGAGAGTCTTATTGTGCGTAGGAGGGCATTCCACAGAGTGGGTGATACCCGGATAAAGTCCTGTAATTTTGCGTGGGAACAAGTATTACATGTGGATGTGAGACGCAGATCTTGTGCAGAGTGGAGAGGTCTGGTAGGGAGATATATTGAGATGAGTGAGGAGATGTACAGTATGATGGTGCAGTTTGGTTAATAGTCTTGTATGTAAGTAAAAGTATTCTATATTTAACATGGTAGAATACCGGTAACCAGTGGAGGGACTGACAGAGTGGATCAGCAGACAAAAAACGTCTAGCGAGGAAGATAAGCCTTGCAGCTGCATTTAAAATGGATTGTAGTGGTGAGAGCCTATGTTTGGGAAGACCAGTAAGGAGACTATTACAATAATCAATGCGTGAGATGATGAGTGCGTTAATTAGAGTTTTTTCAGTGTCTTGTGTAAGATAAGGGCGTATTTTGGATATGTTTTTTAGATGCATGTAACATGATTTAGAGACAGATTGAATGTGTGGAACAAAGGACAGTTCAGAGTCAAGAGTGACACCTAGGCAGCGTGCTTGTGGGGTAGGGTGGATAGTCGCATTGTCAACAGTTATGGAAATCTCAGGTTGGTAACTACTCTTGGCTGGTGGGAAAATAATTAATTCTGTTTTGGAAATGTTGAGTTTGAGGTGGCGAGATGACATCCAAGATGAAATGGTACACTTGAGTATCATCAGCGTACAAATGATACTGAAATCCGAAGGAGCTGATTAGTTTACCAAGAGATGAGGTATAGATTGAGAATAGCATAGGACCCAAGTCTGAGCCTTGCGTTACTCCAACTGATAGAGGTAGGGAAGAAGAGGTAGAATAAGAGAAGTGAACACTGAAAGAGCGATTAGATAGGTAGGATGAGAACCAAGGGCTGTGTCCTGAAGACCTAGGGATTGTAGTGTTTGTATGAGAAGAGAGTGGTCAACAGTGTCAAAATCAGCAGAGAGATCTAGAAGAATAAGAAGTGTATAATGGCCTTTCGATCTAGCAGTGACTAGATCATTCACTACTTTGTCAGTGCCGTCTCTGTGGAGTGTTGGGCATGAAAGCCTGACTTAAGTGGGTCCAATAAGTTGTGGGAGATAATAAAGTGTGTAAGGCGAGTGTAGGCAAGTCTCTCAAGTAGCTTGGAGGGACATGGTAGCTGAGAAATGGGATGGTAGTTAGAGAGTGTGTTTGGGTCAGAGTTGTGTTTTTTTAGAATGGGAGTAATCACTGCATGTTTAAACAGAGAAGGAAAGATACCAGTAGAGAGAGAGAGATTACAGATTTTAGTTAAGGTTGGGATAAGCACAAGAGGTAAAGGGGGTCATTCCGAGTTGATCGCACGTAGCAACTTTTTGCTGCCCGTGCGGTCAACTAGACGCCGCCTATGGGGGAGTGTATTTCTTCATAGCAGGGATGCTATGCAAAAAAAGTTTCCTGTAAAAGAAGACCAGGGTAAGAGTTACTTACCCTGTGTGATCGTTCCAGCGATGCAGGTCCCGGAATTGACGTCAGACATCCGCCCTCCAAATGCCCGGACACGCCTGCGTTAGACTCACCACTCCCCGAAAACGGTGAGTTACCGCCCAGTTCCGCCTTCCTCCTGTCATCTTCTTGTGGTTGCCACTGTGACCGCTGTCCTCGCTAGCGGCGTCGCTGCCTGGCGACGGACGTTGCCGGGCAACGACGCGCCTGCGCAATGCGGCCGCCGTGCATGCGCAGTTCCGGCCTGATCGCACAACTGCGAAGAAGCACAGCGTGCGATCGGGTCGGAATGACCCCCGAAGTTTTGCTGCTTGTAAAGGTATAGGATCAAGAGGAGAGGTAGTGGAGTAGGAGGATGAAAAGAGTGTTGATACTTCATCTTCACTTGTGGGATCAAATGAAGAGAAAGTGCCAGAGGGTTCAGGTAGGGAATTTAGCAGGTCACTGGCTGAGTTAGAGTATACCATTTCATCTCAGATTTTATCAATCTTATCCTTGAAGTAGGAAGTAAGTTCTTGTGCACGGATAGTAGCTAGTGGAGGAGGTGAGGGAGGGTAAAGAAGTGATTTAAGTGTATTAAAAAGTCGCTTGTGGTTGGTGGCATGATTAGAGATGAGAGATTGGAAATATGTTTGTTTGGCAGCGTCCAGGGCCTGACGATAGGCATGGTAGGTGGTCTTACATGTGAGAAAGTCACTTGGATTCTGAGATTTACGCCACTGACGTTCTACTTTACGTACAATTTTTGTAGGTGTCTTGTTGATTTAGAGTGCCACGGTTGGCATCAAAACCTACGTGGAGTGTGATGGGTAGCTGGAGCCACTTCATCAAGAGCACTCTCTAGGGCAGGCATGTCCAAACTGCGTCCCTCCAGCTGTAGAGAAACTACACATCCCAGCATGCCCTGACACAGCTTTAGCATTCTCTGACAGCAAAACTGGGTCAGGGCATGCTGGGATATGTAGTTTCACAACAGCTGGTGGGCCACAGTTTGGACATGCCTGCTCTAGTGTCTGGAGCAGGTGGGATACAGCAGCGTCATGTGTGGTAAATGTAGAGATTGGTGAGAGGAGTTGTTGCAGAGAAGTAGAAAGTTGTTGAAAATTTATATTGTTACTATTCCTGCGGGTTAGAGGAGGCTTGCTTGGTTTTAGTGTCATAGAATTTAGAGTAACAGAAGAGATTGTAATAGAGAGTGGAATAGATATAGACGGCCTTTGGCAGATTCTCAAAATTAAAGCCTGAAATTCTCTGAGGACCACCGCAAGGGAAGAAGGTGAGAGAAAAAAACAATAAGAAAAGAAAACCACTTAGAAAAGAAGAGGGGGAAAAGGTGCCCTTGTGGGCATAAACCCCATAAAGTTGGGTCCCATATAGGGACTGTCACATGAAAACAAATACTGATAGCAATAACAATCAAAAGACAGAGCATGGGGGTTGTGGATAAAACATGCAACATGGCTACGTCAGTCTGATCTCTAATCATTCCGTCTAAGACGAATCATCAATGCAAGACAAAACCCCCAACTCTGGGGGAAATTACCTGTGTCATACCTATGGGGGAGAAGGAAGGGAAGAGAAGGGGGGAGAAAAAGAATTCATATTAAATTAAGAAAATTAGGGAGGAAAGGAGGGAGAGGAAGAACAAAAAAAAGGGGAGGGGAGGGGGGAAAGAAGGGAGGGAACAAAAAATAACAATGATGTACGTGCAACATCTTGTCTGTTACAAATATTGAAATTGTACAAATTCTAAAACATACAGACGCCATAAACTGAACAGTGAGCTTTGCAATTTAAAACCCGGAAGGATACAACTGGTCGACCCAACCTGAAACTAGGACAAACCTGTCCATAATGAAAGTAAGTTTATAGGTGATTCAACTAAACACTTGCTGAAGAAGAGAGAGGTCAGGAGGCCTCCTTTAAGTTATCATATAGGACCACTATCTTTATCATGGTGGCGAGTCACCCTTGTCCATACTAGGGATGGTGGTCTGGAGCGCTGAGGTTTTGGGGATGCAGAAGAAGTAGTGGTGGTAGAAGACGCTTCTGGGAGAATATTACGTTTTGCCAATAACCCTTGACCTTGCGGCAAAGTTTTAATGGTGTGAACCGAATCGTTAGCAAAAGTTTGGAGCATAAATGGTAATCCCCAAAAGTAGCGGATTTGGTGTTGGCGGAGAACCTTTGTGACTGGCTGGAGATCCCTGTGCTTCTGAATTGTGGAAGGTGCTAAATCTTTAAAGATTTGTAACTGCATCTCCTGGAAAGATAGTGCTTGAGAATCTCGAGTTGCAGATAGAATTCTTTCCTTGGAACAGTAGTAATGAAGGCGGACTATCACGTCCCGAGGTGATTGAGACGGTGAGCGTTTCAAGCGCAAAGCTCTGTGTGCTCTGTCACACAAACAGTCCTCATCTGTAAGCTCAGGTACTATAAATTGAAAAAGGGTTTTCAGAAAGGAGGGTAGAGAGCAGGGACGGACTGGGGTCCTAATTCAGCCCTGGCATGTGCGTTTACGCGCGCGCCGAAGTGCGCCGTGTACGGGGGCGCGCGGACTCTGAAGTCAGGGGTGTGCCATGAGTCAGGGGAGCGTGGACTCGTGGCACACCTCCATTTCTATGGAGACGGGAGGGGAGGAGGGGGAGCGGCAAGAGCAGAGAGCCAGAGGCTGTGATGTGTGGCCTTCCCGGCTCTCTGCCTGACAGGACCGGCCCACAAGCCCATCGGCCCTTCTGGGCCCATAGGCAGTTCGGCCCTGGTAGAGCGGAACTCTGAATCGATTCTGATACATTACGGATTCTGAGATTATTACAGCGGGAACGATTTTCTTAATCTTCCTGTCGTTCTTTCAACAGTTCGACTTCATCGTGTAGCCTGGATAAATCTTGATCCATTCGCTGTTGCGAATGACACAAGTCGTCTGTCTTTGATTCTAAAGCATCCGTTCTGTTACCAAGAGAAGCAATTTCAGATTTGAATTCCGAAATTGCCTTAGAGAGTTCTTGCTTGATGGCATATTGTACACCTTCTAGTAGGCCCGTCATCACTGCTTGGATTTGTAGGTCTATTTCCGATTCTGAGGAATGAGGAAAAGAAGGAGATTCTGGGCTTATCAATTGATTCTTAGTACCTATAGTGCCAGATCTATAAGAAACAAGACTGCAACAATTGCTGACCTTATTGAATCTGCAGATCTAGCCTGTATTACAGAGACCTGGCTAGATGAAAATGCAGCACCTATATTGGAGGCTGCAGTACCAACAAACTACTCTGTCATCCACAACCCAAGACTGGACCGCAGGGGTGGCGGAGTGGCTATCTGCTTCAAAAAATAACTTAAACTTAGGGTCCACCCTACTGAAATTACTCGCTCATTCGAGTGCATTGCTGCCCGGAGTTCGACAGGATTAGGTTTCAGAGTACATTTACCGGCCACCTGGAGATGGAAAGATATTCCTACAAGAAATTGCAGACACTGTTGCTGGACTGGTTCTGGAACATCAAAGACGGCTCATCCTCTGGGATTTCAATGCATGGGTGGATGATGAGCTCTCAGGCCTTGGCCAAGACCTCCTGTGCACAATGAATGGTCTGGGCTTCACACAGGTAATTCCCTCTGCCACACATAAAAGTGATCACACTCTCGATCTTGTCTTTCAGATTGGATTAGAAGTCACTGACCTAAAAATAAACCCAGCCATCTGGTCAGACCACTACTCCCTTTGGTTCTCAGTTGCAACCCCTCAAATAAGATCTCTGCCTGTGGAGTTGACCAGGTATCGTCCAAGGAGGGGTATGACTCCCCAGGCTCTTGCAGCAAATCTGGATCTCTCTGCTATACTGGGTGCCTGTGAAGATCCCTGTTCCCTAGTCCGTTATTATAATAGGGATGTTATGGCTGCAATTGATATTATCGCCCCTGTGCGTATAAGACCTCGTAAACCACAACGTCAAGCTCCATGGTTTGACAACAGTGTTAGTGAGCTCAAGAAGAGGGGGCGTAGACTGGAAAGACGATGGAGGAAGACTAACCTAGTGGATGACAAAATAAAACTAATAAAGCATAACGAAGAATATCAATCGACAATCACTTGTAAGAAATCACAGTTCCTGTCAAATGAGATCACAGCAGCAAACAATAGGCCAGCTCAACTTTTCCGCACAGTGGAGATGCTTTGCAAGCCAGCATGCCTGCAGACTGATGAGACCCTCTCCCAGGCAAGATGCAACGAGTTTGCAAACTTATTTGCAGATAAAATATCCACCATCCAGGCTGGAATCTCCACAGTGCCATCAAAGGAGTATCAAACTACAAAGCCTGCCAATATAAGCTACCTGCCTTCATGGACCAGCTTTGACCCAGTGGATGTAAAGGACACTGCTGAAATTGCTCGGATTTTGCGTCCCACCACCTGTGATCTGAACCCAGCCTCAACCAAGCTTCTAGTAGGTTGTATGGATATAACTGGTCCTGTCTTTGCAAAAATTGTTCAATGCTCTTTGCAGACAGGCATTTTTCCTGGACCCCTAAAGGAAGCAATTGTTAGACCGCTTCTTAAAAAAAACTAATTTAGATCCCGACTGCATGACCAACTACAGACCGGTATCAAACCTTCCTTTCCTAGGAAAGGTTATTGAGAAAGTGGTTGCAAATCAACTGGAAACCCGCCTGACAACCAATGATATTTATGATCCCTTTCAATCAGGATTCAGGAGAAGACATAGCACTGAAACAGCCCTGGTGTGTGTGTTAAAAATGATCTTCTGATGGCAAGAGACAGAGGTGACTGTTCAATATTAATCCTTCTAGATCTCTCGGCAGCATTTGATACCGTGGACCATGGGCTTCTGATTGAGCGACTTATACATTTCTGTGGTCTGGATGGCACAGTCCTAAGCTGGTTCAAATCATTTCTCACAGGCAGGTCACAGAGAGTATCGTCTGGATTATACTCATCACCACCAGCGCCATTGCCATGTGGTGTCCCACAAGGTTCTATACTATCCCCCATGCTTTTTGCAGTATACATGCTCCCGCTGGGTGAAATAATCAGGCGCCATGGCCTGGTCTACCACTGCTATGCAGATGATACACAACTGTACTTGTCCTTTGCTCCGGCCACTGATAACCCAATAGCAACCCTAAATGGCTGTCTAGCTGAGCTACAGGAGTGGATGAGCGCCAGCTGGCTGCGACTGAACCCGGATAAAACAGAGGTCCTTATGATACGACCGCAACATCGAAGGACAAGACTGCAGCATAGCCAACCAACTGGAATTACACTCGGGATTCAGAATAACAGACCAGTGATCGTGTGCGGAATCTTGGCGTTGTCCTGGATGGTGGCTTGACACTTAAACATCAGATATCAGCCACAATCAAATCCTCATTCTTTCACCTGAGGAACATAGCCAGAATCAAGCACTTAATTCCCTCAGATGATATGCCAAAAGTCATACATGCATTTGTATCATCTCGATTACACTACTGTAATGCCCTCTACCTTGGTCTCCCAGCAAAAGAATTGCAACGCTTACAGCTGGTGCAAAACACAGCTGCCAGGCTGTTAACCAACCAGCCCCGTTCTAGCCACATAACACCCATCCTCTACTCCCTTCACTGGCTGCCTGTAAGATGGCGAATCATCTTCAAGATTGGCTTACTGAGTTTCAAAGCATTACATGACCAGGGCCCAAGGTACCTGAAACAGCTTCTGACCCCATACTGCCCCACTCGATTACTGCGATCTGTAGATGAAGGACTTTTAGCAGTACCTAGAATCTACCGTAATTCATCTGGGGGTCGAGCTTTTAGTTATGCGGCTCCGACTCTATGGAACTCACTTCCCCGCACAGTGCGAGAGGCCCCAACTATAGAATCCTTCAAAAGTAGACTCAAGACTATCCTGTTTACTCAAGCATTTCCATAGTGTCCCTTTTAGTATCTTCATGTTTCTGTATTTTATGAAAATGTACTTCATTATTTTCTGTACTATATGATGCTATGTGTCTGTTAAGCGCCTTGAGTCCTATTGGAGAAAGAGCGCTATATAAATAAAATTATTATTATTATTTTGGATTTGTTTCTGAAAAAGTTTACAGAGACCTGTTGATTCTTTTTCTGTCACTGGGACTTAGTTGGAGCATGGATAGAAGCGTTGTCACTATGTATACCACCGTTTTACAAGGACAAAAGGGGAATGTAGGAAACCCAAAGGGAGACATAGGGTAGGATATCCATGAAATAGGCCGGTCGTGCAGGCATTTTAGGTAGGTGTCATTACTTTGCCGCATTGCCGAGAGGCAATTACTGGGCACTCAGCAAGTTGTAGATTGCCCTCCCAGTATCAGTGATGGATCCATTGTATAGCTGTAGGTAGAGTAGTAGAAATGGGTATGGCCACTATATTATGGTTAGACAAAACACAGTTGAATTTGCAGACCTAGGCTCTTAATGCAGGTAGCCAGTAGGTGGAGCTCCAGTCACACAGTAGAGGACAAGTCAAATAATTATTTAAACATAAAATTGCAGGGTGCTGGAATGCAATTATGAGTCTGGTAACGATAAAGGCAGCACCCGCTGTAACAACCTTAGATATAAAGGGGTCTCAACAGGAAGCGGGGCCACAAGTACACCCCATTGACTCGCCCACTGGAGGTTTGACTTTACAGATGCAGTACATACCCTCTGCTGCTGGGGAGTGTAACAATGCAGATAGGGCAGGCAGGTGCCCCAGACGAGTACAGCAGCAAGCCCAGAGATGGCAAATCCCGTAAAGCTGCCAAAACCGTGGACCCGCCAACAGTCGCAGTTGTCCCCACACATAGCAGGCTAGAGGTGATCCCAGGGGTACGCTTGTGAGCGGCGGCTGGCTTTTCACTGGGGTGCTGGAAATCCTGCGTCTGAGAGCGGCGCTGGAGCCAGTAAGAACAGGGCAGAGGTGGATGTTCAGTGTAGTGGGAGATCCCCCATCGGGCAGCCTCCACACTGTATGCTCCAGGCCGGCCGGCGTAGTAAGCCCAGAGCCAGTGGTTGGCCAGGCAGGTAGCAAGAGATCTGGCAAAAGGGGGTCCCAACAGCTCCCGTGGCAGTCTGGGGGTGAGCCGGAGGTAGGAGGCTCCACAGGCCAATTGTGTTGCAATTGGGACAAAAACAAAGGGCTGTGGGCCCCAGAGCTTCATTAAAGCACATCCACTCAAAATGGCTGCTAGCCACGCCCCCCTTAATGTGCCTTATTTATGCTGTTATAAATACATGAATTGCTGCAAGTGTCATTTGAATGTATCTATAAAGTAAATTAATTTGGTATGTATGATATGTTTATTAGTGTTAGGGTCTCCTGCCCTGTGCTGCCACGCCATCATGGCAACCGGGAGATAAGTGCTAGCGGAGTAACCTGAGCGCAGCTGATACTCCGGTTCGGGTCTTTTGCTGTGCAGTGGTTACAGGCAGGGGATCCGGTGCTGGTTTTTGTGCTCACAGTCTGTGAGGTCTGAGGGGGGCGTGGACAGCACCTGCTTTATAAGCCTCTTCTCAGGTTAAGCAGATGCTGCTGAATCTTTGTTGGTTAGTCAGTTCCTGAAAGTTAGCCAGTACTGTGTAGCTTTGCATTTGTTGTTGCTTACTGCAAATAGGCCTGGGGATTTGGTACTACACTCTGCCAATCCAGACCTAGCAGTAAGACAGGAGTCAGTCGTTTAGCCTGCTGAGGTTCTTTTGCTATTCTGTGAACCCAGCAGGTTTGTGGCTGTACTTTCAGACCTGCCTGCTTAATCCTCTCTCACTGTGCAGGGCGTTCATGTGTCAGTTTAGTGGCAGTAAGCTGAACCTGGGCCCTGCAAGTGAGAATTAGGATTGTGGAGACTCTCCTTGTGTCTATTATTCCATCTCTGACCAAGGAGTTTACTGCCACACCCGTTGGTAACCCTTTAGGGTTTTGCTGTTGCCCTTAGCAACAGCATTTCGGGTTCTCTACGTATTAAACACAACATCTTGCTTTTTCCATCTGAGCATTTCTAATACTAGGGAGACACCCAGTTTCTTAGCCTCTGGGCTTCTCTGTTCACTCTGTGTTGGTTTTGTTACCCTATCACCTTCTGTGTACGTTATGTCATATTTCCCAGTCTGTCTGTGAGTTCATTTGTTTTGCATCCCTCTCTGTTCAGACACCAGTACATTCCTGCAGGCACTGGTGTGCATAACAGTTCAAACACCAGTACATTCCTGCAGGCACTGGTGTGCATAACATATTCAGCAGCCCAATACTCCTGTTGAAATTTTGTGGGAATATGGAGCATACCCCTCAAAATACGTTGCAACAGGTGGTCGATCAGGTGCAGGTCCTGACTCGTCAATTTAATGATTTGTCCATTAAAATGCACACCTCCCAGGCCGCTGGCGGAGCTCCCGCAGCAGCAGCACCTTCAGGGGTTAAGGAGCCGAAAGTAAATCTTCCGGATCGTTTTTCTGGAGATCGCTCGCAGTTCTTTTGTTTCAAGAAGAGCTGCAAGTTATATTTCCAGCTTAGGCCTCAGTCTTCTGGGTCAGAGATTCAGCGGGTGGGCATAGTGATTTCCTTGCTACAAGGAGACCCACAGGTCTGGGCATATGGGTTGCAGCCTGACTGTCCGTCGCTTAAAAGTGTTGATGCTTTTTTTACGGCACTGGGCATGTTGTATGATGACCCTGACAAGACGGCCTCAGCCGAGGCTCAGATTTCGATCCTTAAGCAAGGGCGAAGGCCAGTTGAGGTTTACTGTACGGAGTTTCGGAGGTTGGCCCATGATACCCAGTGGAATGACCCAGCCCTGAGACACCAGTACCGAAGAGGTCTTTCTAACCAGATAAAAGACCAACTGGTACAATATCCCTTGCCTGATAGCTTGGATCAGCTCATGCAGTTATCCATCCGGGTGGATAGACGGCTGAGAGAGCGTAGGCTTGAAAGGGAGACCGAGGTTTCCTTCTTTCCCAAGGGAACCTCAGACTCTGAGGAATTTTCCGAGGAGCCTATGCAGATTGGGGCTACCTGCCTCTCCTCGCGTGAGAAGACGCGGAGGAGACAGCAGGGGTTGTGTTTGTACTGTGGGAATAAGGGTCATGTGGTAGTATCATGCCCAGAAAAGCCGGAAAACTTCAGGGCCTGAGGGTGATGGGAAATATCCTGTCAGGCCAGAAGTCAGAATTTCCCAAGAAGACTTTTATCATTCCGGTGACCTTGAAGATCCTCGGTCAAACTGTCAAGACTGAGGCCTTTGTGGACAGTGGGGCCGACGGGGTTTTTATGGACCGCCAATTCGCCCTGAAACACTCTGTTTCCTTAGTACCCTTGGCGTCGGAAATTGAGATTTGTGGGTTAAACGGGGAACCATTATCCCAGGGTAAAATTACCTCTTGCACTAGCCAGATTTCTTTGTTTATTGGAGCCACACACTCTGAAAAATTATCCTTTTATGTGACTGTCTGTACTTTTGCCCCATTGGTGTTGGGGTTACCCTGGTTAAGGGCCCACAATCCTCAATTTGACTGGGTCTCTGGGGAGATTCTTAGTTGGGGTACTGATTGTTTCAGGAGTTGCTTGAGCCTTCCAGTCAGGCTCTCGCAGCTAAGTTTGCCAGGATTGCCAGGGTGTTATGCAGATTTTGCGGACGTGTTCTCCAAAAAAGTTGCAGAGGTACTACCTCCCCATCGCCCCTATGACTGTGCCATTGATTTGTTGCCGAATGCTAAGCTTCCCAAGAGCAGGTTGTACTCCCTGTCACGTCCTGAGACTCAGGCTATGGCAGAGTACATTCAGGAGAACTTGGCTAAAGGATTTATCAGACCTTCACAGTCTCCAGTTGGGTCGGGGTTCTTCTTCGTGGGTAAAAAGGACGGTTCATTGCGACCCTGCATCGACTTCAGGGAATTGAACCGTATCACGATTAAAAACTCATACCCACTGCCTCTCATTTCGGTCTTGTTTGACCAGCTTCGTACTGCCACCATTTTTTCTAAGATTGACCTACGCGGTGCGTACAATCTAATCCGAATAAGAGAGGGGGATGAATGGAAGACTGCCTTTAATACCCACTCAGGGCATTATGAATATTTGGTGATGCCTTTTGGGCTCTGTAATGCCCCGGCAGTCTTCCAGGATTTCATGAACGATGTGCTCAGGGAATATTTGGATAGATTCTTAGTTGTATACTTAGATGACATCCTAATCTTCTCCCATTCCCTGGAGGAACATCGGAAGCATGTACGCTTAGTCCTCCAGAAACTCAGAGACCACCGGCTTGGGGCGAAGCTGGAGAAGTGCGAATTTGAAGTTCAGCAAATCGCATTTCTAGGATATATTATCTCCCCAGAAGGTTTCCAAATGGAGGGTTCCAAGGTACAGGCAGTCCTGGATTGGGTGCAGCCCACTAGTTTGAAGGCGCTTCAGCGTTTCCTGGGCTTTGCAAATTTTTATAGACGATTTATCGCTGGACTTTCGTCTATAGTGGCGCCCTTGGTGGCACTCACTAAGAAAGGGGCGGATGTTGCTCACTGGTCTCGTGAGGCCAAAGCGGCTTTTGCCCGTCTCAAAAGGACATTTGTCTCGGCCAAGGTGCTGCGACACCCAGATCCAGAGCGTCCTTTTGTGGTGGAGGTGGATGCCTCTGAGATGGGTATTGGGGCAGTGCTCTCTCAGATGGGAGTGTCTGATAATCGCCTTCATCCCTGTGCTTCCTTTTCCCGTAAATTTTCGCCTGCCGAGATGAATTATGACGTGGGTGACGTGGGTAACCGGGAATTGTTGGCTATTAAGGATGCACTCGAGGAGTGGAGACACTGGCTTGAGGGGGCTAAGTTTGTGGTCTCAATTCTCACCGACCATAAGAATTTGGCATATTTAGAGTCAGCGAAGCGTCTCAATGCCAGGCAGGCACGATGGGCTTTGTTTTTTGCTCGCTTTAATTTTTTGATAACATATCGCCCTGGGTCAAAAAAACATCAAGGCTGATGCGCTCTCGCGGAGTTTTGCTCCAATCCAGGAGACCACCGAGGAGCCGTTGCCCATTGTGTCCCCATCATGTATTAAAGTGGGCATTACCCAGGACCTCTTGTCATTAGTCCTTAGAGCACAGGAGCAGGCTCCTCCAGACCTTCCGGTAGGTCTTTTGTTTGTGCCTCCTAGGTTAAGACAGCGAGTGTTCCTGGAATTCCATGCCAAGAAGTCGGCAGGTCACCCGGGTATTGCCAGAACTCGGGAGTTGCTATCTAGTGCGGTGTGGTGGCCCTCGGTGGCTAAGGATGTGGATCAGTGGGTTCGGGCATGTGACATCTGTGCCCGAAATAAGACTCCTAGAGGGGTTCCTGTTGGCCCATTACATCCACTCTCTATTCCATCTAAGCCATGGACCCACATTTCAATTTTGTTGTGGACTTGCCCAAATCCTCGGGGATGACAGCCATCTGGGTTGTCGTTGACAGGTTTTCGAAGATGGCGCACTTCGTTCCACTGGTTGGGCTGCCATCGGCCAGACGCCTGTCTGAGTTATTTATGCTGCATGTTGTGCGTCTCCACGGGTTGCCACTTGATGTGGTCTCTGACCGCGGATCCCAGTTTGTGGCCAAATTCTGGAGGGCATTTTGTTCCGATCTCCAGATTTCTGTCAGCTTGTCGTCAGGCTACCATCCGCAGTCTAATGGGCAGACTGAAAGGGTGAACCAGTCCTTGGAGCAGTTCCTCAGGTGTTATGTCTCCAAGTGTCAGACTGACTGGGTTGCTCATCTGTCAATGGCGGAGTTTGCCTATAACAACGCGGCTCACTCTGCTACAGGGATCTCTCCCTTCCTTTGTGTGTATGGGCATCATCCTAAGGCCAATTCTTTTGACCCCCTGGACTCCACGCCTGGTGGTTCCTCTGTCGTTTCGGTCCTTAAAGGTATTTGGAGGAAAGTGAAGAAAGCCCTTGTGTCTGTGTCATTAGTGACCAAAAGGGTTTTTGATAAGCGGAAAAGACCCTGCAGCTTCAAATTAGGAGACTTCGTCTGGTTGTCTACCAAGAATTTGAAGTTGAGACAGCCATCTCATAAGTTAGGCCCCCGGTTCATCGGCCCTTATAAGATCACCAGGGTTATCAATCCGGTGGCATTTCAGTTAGATCTGCCCCGTTCTTTGGGTATCAATAAAACATTTCATTGTTCCCTTTTAAAACGGGCGATTAGTAATCCTTCTTCCAGAGGAAGACCTTCCCCTCTTCTGATACGTGGCCAGAGGGAGTTTGTTGTTGAAAGGATTCTTGACTCCAAGATGGTTCGGGGTCGGCTGTCATTTTTGGTGCACTGGAAGGGGTATGGCCCGGAGGAGCGGTCGTGGGTGCGCAGTTGTGATCTTCATGCCCCCAGACTGATACGCTCTTTCTTCTCGCAGTTCCCCGATAAACCCGGTGGTAGGGGTTCTTTGACCCCTCGTCAGAGGGGGGGTACTGTTAGGGTCTCCTGCCCTGTGCTGCCATGGCAACCGGGAGATAAGTGCTAGCGGAGTAACCTGAGCGCAGCTGATACTCCGGTTCGGGTCTTTTGCTGTGCAGTGGTTACAGGCAGGGGATCCGGTGCTGGTTTTTGTGCTCACAGTCTGTGAGGTCTGAGGGGGGCGTGGACAGCACCTGCTTTATAAGGCCTCTTCTCAGGTTAAGCAGATGCTGCTGAATCTTTGTTGGTTAGTCAGTTCCTGAAAGTTAGCCAGTACTGTGTAGCTTTGTATTTGTTGTTGCTTACTGCAAATAGGCCTGGGGATTTGGTACTACACTCTGCCAATCCAGACCTAGCAGTAAGACTGGAGTCAGTCGTTTAGCCTGCTGAGGTTCTTTTGCTATTCTGTGAACCCAGCAGGTTTGTGGCTGTACTTTCAGACCTGCCTGCTTAATCCTCTCTCACTGTGCAGGGCGTTCATGTGTCAGTTTAGTGGCAGTAAGCTGAACCTGGGCCCTGCAAGTGAGAATTAGGATTGTGGAGACTCTCCTTGTGTCTATTATTCCATTTCTGACCAAGGAGTTTACTGCCACACCCGTTGGTAACCCTTTAGGGTTTTGCTGTTGCCCTTAGCAACAGCATTTCGGGTTCTCTACGTATTAAACACAACATCTTGCTTTTTCCATCTGAGCATTTCTAATACTAGGGAGACACCCAGTTTCTTAGCCTCTGGGCTTCTCTGTTCACTCTGTGTTGGTTTTGTTACCCTATCACCTTCTGTGTACGTTATGTCATATTTCCCAGTCTGTCTGTGAGTTCATTTGTTTTGCATCCCTCTCTGTTCAGACACCAGTACATTCCTGCAGGCACTGGTGTGCATAACAGTTCAAACACCAGTACATTCCTGCAGGCACTGGTGTGCATAACAATTAGATGTTGATTACAGTAGGTTGATTCCTATTGGGAGTTGTACCACATGATCATAGGTCTAGTGTATAAATATTTGATGTGGTTTGTGTGACTTTACATCCTTATAAAGGAAGCATATTCCAAAACGCGTTCATGAATTAGAGATCCCCAGGTTTGGACCTACTGTTATTTTGCTATACCATTGATGTTCTTGCATATTTAAAGCTGGATCTCTACTACTTATTTTTCATTTTGGATAAAGTGGAACAAACCATATTCATGTTTTTGAGAGTTGTGTAATTTTTTAAATATTTTGTTTGTTCTGGCTATATGTTGTAAAAATAAATCTATTTTTCTGGAAATACTGTGTGGAGACTTTAGAACACCTGTGTCAAGCTATTGCTGTTTAAAGGGTTGACTGGATCAGTAGAATACAATCCCAGGGCCGGGATTTGTCATCTTACTGGGTGATCCATGTTATAGAAACCTTTTGGGGAACGTAACTAAGTGTGTGCGGAGGGGGCACCGCACATAACGCTGCAGGGCAGGGGGGGGCGCTGTCGGCGCCACTTGTCAATTATCTGTTTTAATTACTTGTAGCTTTACTCCTTTTTGAAGCCCAGCATCTCCTTACCGCCCCTGTCACCGGCCCCACGCCCTGAGATTCGCATCAGTGGTGAGAAGTTTCCAATCCCACACCCGAAACTCCGACTCTGCAACAGGTGAGCTGTATTCAGCCACCAGTGGAATACAGATGAGTCTCGGTGGACAGCGTTACCTGTTGATGCAGGAACAGATGGGATCCCGACCATTGAGAGAGGAGATCCAGTTGAAACGGTCTGGAGTGGACGCGACCGTATTGAATGGCTTTGAAGGCTGCCACCATCTTTCCAAGGAAATTAATACACAGGTGTACCAATACTCTTCGATGCTGCAGAACCAGCCATAAAATTTCCTGAATGGAAGCTGCTTTTTCCAGAGGGAGGAAGACCTTCTGGAGCAGTGTCCAGAATCGTCCCGAGGAACTGAAGTCTCTGTGTTGGTTGCAGATGAGACTTTGGGAAGTTTAGTACCCAACAATGTTGTATCAGGAGGCTGTGTATCGACACAATGTCCTGCTGCAATCTGTCCTTGGAAGGGGTCTTTAACAGTAGATCGTCCCGGTAAGGGATAATTGTCGCTCCTTGAGCACAAAGGAGAGCCATCATAACTGCCATTACCTTTGTGAACACACTGCGACATGAGAACAGTCGAACAGGCAATGCCTGGAATTGAAAATGTGAGTCCTGTATGATGAATCGGAGAAACGCCTGGTGAGGGGGCCAGATTGGTATTTGACGATAAGCATCCTTTATGTCTAAAGATACCCAGTACTCCTTTACGGACTTACGGACTGAAGGGATTCCATCTTGAACTTGAATACTCTCAAAAATAGGGATTTTTGTTTACTTACCGTAAAATCTCTTTCTCTGAGTCCATCTGGGGGACGCTGCGCCGTTACTTGTGGGTTAGAGGTGTGTGGTAGTGGAGTTTGGCACAGAATCTATCAAAAGCTGTCTCCTCTCCCCTCTAACCCCTCCCATCTCCTTCCTGCTCAGCCATCACTCAGTTAACGTTTAGCCAAGCCAAAGGAGATAGACCCGAACAAAAAAACAACCAAATAACCAGACAAAACTACGGGAGGGATCGCAGCGTCCCCCAGATGGACTCAGAGAAAGAGATTTTACGGTAAGTAAACAAAAATCCCTATTTCTCTGTCATCCATCTGGGGGACGCTGCGCCGCTACTTGTGGGATTTCCCAAAGCAAGCTAATGAGAGGAGGGAGCCGTTGACGGCATAGCCGTCTGTAAAATACGACGCCCAACAGAGGCAGTCTCCAAACCAAAAGTATGAAAACGATAAAACTTTGTGAAAGTATGTACTGACGACCAGGTCGCCGCTCTGCATAGCTGCTCAATAGATGCACCACCGCGAACAGCCCAAGATGCTCCAACTGCTCTAGTCGAATGAGCCCTAATTGAGTCAGGAACCGAAACATTTGAAGACACGTAAGCCTGTCTGATGGCCGAAGTTACCCAACGGGCCACAGTGTTCTTGGAAGCCGGCCAACCTCGTTTGGGAGCATCAATCATTACCAATAAGGTATCCGTACGACGGAAAGACTCCGTGCGGGACAAATAAATACGTAAGGCCCGAACAACATCCAAGAGAGCCAAATGGGAATCTTCCCCCGGAGAAGACGACGGAGCAAAAGCTGGAAGGACAATGTCCTGATTTAAATGAAATGCTGAAACAACCTTTGGAAGGAAAGAAGGCTTTCTCATGAAACACTAACAATGGTGGCCTGCAAGAAAGAGCCGCCAACTCAGACACTCGTCTAGCGGAAGCAATAGCCAAAAGAAAAACAACTTTTTGTGTCAGATAACGCAGTTCCACAGATTCCAAAGGCTCAAATGGAGATTTTTGAAGGGCCGTCAGAACCAAGTTTAAATCCCAGGGAGGAACCGGAGGGATAAAAGGTTGTTGAATTCGAAGTACTCCCTGAAGGAATGTTTGAACCTCTGGAATGATCGCTAGTTTCTTTTGAAAAAGAACTGACATGGCCGAAACATGACCCTTCAGTGAAGAAAGCCTCAGGCCCTTATCGAGACCCTCCTGAAGGAAAGAGAGCAGGCGAGGAAGTCTAAACAAATGCGGAGTCAAGCCCCGCTTCTCGCACCAAGCAATGTAAATACGCCATACCCTATGGTAAATGCCGGACGTCACCGGCTTCCTAGCCCGAATCATCGTTTGTACAACAGAACGCGAAAGACCTTTTGCTTTTAAAATCTTGGATTCAAGAACCAAGCTGTCAAAGCCAGCCGACTTAAATCTGGATGGCGACAAGGCCCTTGAAGAAGAAGATCTGGTCGTAGAGGAAGACTAAAGTGGTCTCTGATGACCATGCTGCGCAGAAGCGTGTACCACTGTCGGCGCGGCCAATCTGGAGCCACCAGAATTATGGTGAGACCTTCTCGCCGAATGCGTTGAAGTAGACGTGGAAGCAGTGGAATCGGCGGAAACACGTACCCCAGTTGAAACTGCCACGGAGCTGTTAGAGCATCGATTAGAAATGCTTGAGGATCCTGAGTCCACGAGCCGTAGTGAGGAAGTTTCTTGTTGAGTCGAGACGCCATTAGGTCTACGTCGGGCAGTCCCCAGCGGTCCACTAGAGAGAGAAACACTTCCTGGTGAAGTTCCCATTCTCCCGGATGGATCGTGTGACGACTCAAAAAATCTGCTTCCCAGTTCTCGACACCTGGAATGTGAATTGCGGATATTACGGGAACCCAACGTTCCGCCCACGTGAGAATCTGAGCGACTTCTATCATTACGGACCAGCTGCGAGTTCCTCCCTGTTTGTTGATGTAAGCCACTGCCGTGGCATTGTCAGATTGCACACGAACCGGATGACCCTGTACCATGGTCTGAATCTGAAGGAGTGCGTACCGGATCGCCCTCAATTCCAGAATGTTGATCTGTAATTTTGACTCCTGACTGGTCCAGCGCCCCTGGAAGTGATGAGTCTGGAACACTGCTCCCCAACCGCTGAGGCTAGCGTCCGTGGTGACCATCATTCAAGACCAAACCGTGAACGGTGCTCCTTTTCTCAAATTGTGACTCTGAAGCCACCAGTGAAGCGACTGACGAGTCTTTTCCGACAAGCGGATCAACTGTAATTCGAGACGTGGATCCGTCCGAGTCCAACAGCTGAGAATCTGAGCCTGAAGAGGTCGGGCATGAAATCTGGCGTATGGAACTGCCTCGAAGGAGGACACCATCTTGCCCAACACCTGCATGCATCTGAGGACCGACACTACCGGTAAGTGTAACAGGGTCCGGATTCTGGACTGTAGATCCTGAATCTTGTCCGTAGGAAGAAACACCTTCTGGCTGTTGGTATCGAATAAAAGTCCCAGAAAAAACATTTTCTGGGAAGGAAGTAAAGACGACTTTGGAAAGTTGATTATCCACCTGAACGACTGCAGAGTTTCTGTCGTTAGACGCAGGTTCTGAGTGAGAATTTCCGCTGACGGGGCCTTGACCAACAGATCGTCCAAGTATGGAGTGATGTTGACCCCTTGACAACGGAGAACCGCGACGACATGACCCATTACCTTTGTAAAAACTCGAGGAGCCGTAGAAAGACCAAAGGGAAGAGCCTGAAATTGAAAATGCCATGGCCCGACTGCAAATCTCAGAAGAGGCTGATGACCTATCCAAATCGGGACGTGTAAGTAGGCGTCTTTTATGTCTATTGAAGCCAAATATTCCTCTGGCTCCATGGCGGCGATAATTGAACGAATGGATTCCATCTTGAATTTTTGGGTTGAGAGATACGGGTTGAGGGCTTTTAGATTCAGAATGGGTCGGAACGAACCATCCGGCTTGTCCACGAGAAAAAGACCCGAGTAAAAACCCCCGACCCCTCTGAGGAGAGGGCACCGGAATGATTACTCCATTTTGTAAGAGGGTTGTTGTTGCCTGAAGAAGAGCTTGACGTCTGGAGGGATCGTCTGGGAGAGGTGTGACGAATAGTCGGAATGGGGCTGTCTCTTCGAGATCCAACATATATCCTCTGGATATGACCCCCATTACCCACCGATCTGGTTTCGACAGGAGCCACACTTCCCTGAACTGAAGTAACCGAGCCCCAACCCTCATCGATCCCTCCGGAAGACCTGAAGCGTTGGAACTGCTGGAAGAATTAACAAACTTATTTAAAGAATGGGTTAAATCAGTAAGACACTTGCCCATATTTTGGGCCCACAGAGGCTCCACCTGAGTTCGAGCAGATTCAGCCTCCGACCTAGATTGACGCAAATCTGAAATGGCATCCACCATGTTCTTGACCCATGGGGGCATAGACTGATCTGTGGAGCTTCCCTGCTGATCCGCCACTGATGCACCAGAGCACGAAGTACAGAGGGTACCCGCGTCAGCACTACCCTTAGCCAGCTTTGAGCCACACTGTGAACAGGAAAAATAAACTACTGAGGCCGTTTTGCCCTTTGTAGCCTTGTCCGGTTTACTGGTCATTCTTTATTCTAATTATGTTTAATATATAAAAGCAGTAAACCTGTACAAAAAAAACCCCTAGACAAGTGACCTAGCAGTTATCTCTAGTGTCTCCAGACGACTAACTGCTATTTCCCACTAGGGCTAGCCCACCATATACTTGCTGTTTAGATGTGTCTAAGAAAAAACCTGTCCTGGAACTAGTGCTTCGTGTGCGCTTGTACAGCGTCCCGCCCCGGAGCCTTCAGGAGCTGCCGAACAGTGTGCGCGTGGCAGAGCAAGGCGGGAAGCCGTCCCTGCACTGCTGACGTAACCGCCGCGGCTAGACTGAGTAGCTTCCGAAACCGGAAGTTCGGGCTCCCGCGCACCGCTACACACAGCGGTTGTCGCGGCAGCTCTGCACTGGCTCCAGGGAGTGTAAAACACTCTCCCGGACCTTCCGCAAGCCCCCTCCTAATCAGTCCCACTCACTGCGGGCGGGCGGGGGGTCGGAGGACGGGGAGAACCGATGCGACGGGTGTTGGTCGCTGACAGGCTGGGGGGTACAAAATAATAGAGGGAACAGCCCAATACTGTCAGTGACAGATTGTGGCTGATTACCTTATTTCTGCTGTCCTGAAGTGTATAAAGGCCCCAGTGACCAAAGTGTGGTGGCCTCCAGCAGCAGCTCAGAGTGGGATACTAAACCCACTCCAGTAGTACCTGTCACCTGTAAACAGGGACTAGGTACACTTAAGAATAACTCCGAAAAAAAAAAAACCTAAAGAGAAAGAAAAACTGTGTCTGTACTCCACAGGCACAAAATTAAAAACTGAGTGATGGCTGAGCAGGAAGGAGATGGGAGGGGTTAGAGGGGGGAGGAGACAGCTTTTGATAGATTCTGTGCCAAACTCCACTACCACACACCTCTAACCCACAAGTAACGGCGCAGCGTCCCCCAGATGGATGACAGAGAAAAGGGATTCAGAGCCTTTAAGTTCAAAATAGGCCGGACCGAGCCATCCGGCTTTGGCACCACTAACAAACTGTAGTAAAACCCCTGCTTTTTCTGGTGTGAGGGGACTGGAATCAACATTTTTTGCGGTCAAGAGTTTGTCAATAGCTTTCTGTAACACGTTCAGCCTGTCTACAGAATCTGGCAAACCTGTAGTGAAAAACCGTGTCGGCAGGTGAAGTTGGAAGTCTATTTTGTTACCATGAGTGATAAGGTCCCGGATCCTTGCATCCGGACAGGTTTCCATCCACACATCATAGAAATCTCATAGACAAGCTCCCACCCTGGGATCCCCAAGGTGGCACGAAAACCTGTCATGCACTGGGCTTGGAGGCAGGTTTATTATCCTGATGTGTGGATAGTGTTGCAGTTTTACTGCGACCTCTAGAACCTATTGAAACGGAGGCCCCACCTCTGGAACGGCCTCTGAATCTGGTAGGTGCACGAAAGGATCGAAAGGAAGGACCTGAGTAAGATCTAAGAGTGGCAGAGGGTGCTGAAGGGAGATAAGTGGGCTTAAATTCTGTTGCCTGGCAAATCTAGTTAGCTAGTTCAGGGCCAAACAGTACCTACCCTGCTAAAGGAAGAGCCTCTGCTGTTCTTTTTAATTCTGCATCAGCCTGCCACTTTCTAAACCACAGTGCTCTTTGTGCAGATATTGCCAAGGTGGAAGTCCTTGAGCCCTAGAGTACACACCTCCTAGGATGCCTCTGATGTGTTCTGCTCAGGGGATAAGATTCTCCACAAGGAGGCCCTCCTGCAATCTTGCAGATAACTGTTCTGCCCAGGCTTCAACCACCTTGTTGACCCAGCATCCTTCCATCACGGGACGCAGAATAACCCCTGCAGCCGTATAAACAAACTTAAGGGTGTTTTGCAATTTTCTATCCGACGGTTCCTTCAGAAATGTAGCCCCAGGGACTGGCAGTATGGTCTTTTTAGACAGTCGAGACACGGAGGGATCCACTGTAGCGGGAGTTTACCATAATTTCATATTTTCTGTAGGTAAAGGGTAAGAGAATATAAGCTTACAAAACAACTGGAATTTTTTATCCAGGTGTTTCCAAGCTGTGGCTGTGTGTGCATCTAGTTCCTGAGATACTGGAAATGTGGAAGCCAATCTTTGCTTCTTCCCAAAGAAAGACGGTCGTAAAGGCTCTTGACTTTCTTCCTCTAATTTTAACACCTGACTGACTGCTACGATAAGTGCCTCTATCCCCTGGGACACAGGGTCTGGCTGATCTGAGACCTGCTCCTCCTCTGATTGTGGGAATTCCCCTTCATCTAAAGGAGGAGGCGGCATGTCTTTAGAGCCTTCTTACAGCAGTACTGGTGGCAGGGGTCTCTTTGTAGAAACCTGGGGTGGTCCCCCTGATTTAAAGTCTTTGACGGGACCATGGCCTTAGTGAGCCCCTCCACTGATTTTGCCAGAGTCCGAGCCTAAGCAGGTTCATGGTCCGGCAAAAGAGCAGACTGGTGAAGTTCAGGTGACAGATGTGACATCACATCTGTGAGTTGTGTTGCCCATGTTGGAGACTCTGGTGCGTGTGATGAATTGTGAGCTTGTTGCTCTGACTCACAGGCATCACAAAACAGGGACAGACTGTCCCTGTGTAAACGTAGCAGCCCATTTTTTTACAAATTAAAGCTTTCTGTGACTCTTTAGAGCAGGGGTTGCCAACCAGTCAGTGGCAAAGAGCCCGAAAAGATCTGTAGTCAAGGGTAAGAGTCATATCATGCGCGCGCCCAAGGCGCGCAAGCAAAGATAGGGGCGTGGCATAGTTGTCACAAAGCCACACCCCATTTTTATGAGCACACCTTTCGGTTTGATGTTTGTAGGAGTATGACCTTGTATCATAACCCCATTTTTAGTCATGTTGTACAGTGCCACATACAAATAAAGCCCCTGTACAGTGCCACATACACATAAAAACTCCAAAAAATGGGTGCCTCCACAGTGCCAAATACATATATGCCCCCACAGTGCCAGATACATATATGTCCCCAGTGTCAGATACATATATTCCTCCACAGTTCCAGATACATATATTCCTCCACAGTGCCAGATACATATATGTCCCCATAGTGCCAGATATGCCCCCACTGCCAGATACACGTCCCCCCAGTGCCAGATATGCCCACAGTGCCAGATACACATTTCCCCCCAGTGCCAGATATGCCCCCAGTGCCAAATATGCCCCCACTGTCAGCTACATGTCTCCCTAGTGCCAGATATACCCCCACTGCCAGCAACACGCCTCCCCAGTGCCAGATATGCCCCCAGTACCAGATACACGTCCCCCCACTAAGTGCCAGATATGCCCCCAGTGCCAGAAACGTATGCCCCCAGTGCCAGATATGCCACCAGTGCCAGATACACGTCCCCCCACTGCCAGATATACCCCCAGTGTAAGATACACATGTCCCCACACTGCCACCCCCCCCCGCCTCCAAGTGCTGCTCACCGCCGCGCTGCTGCTCTGTTCAGTATGCTGCTTGTGAGGGGAGGAGAGAGCAGCGTGCGCCTCTCCTGCCCCTCAGTCTCCACTCTCTGGTGGCGTTGATTCTCTCTAACTAGGCGCCGGTCCGTGAGCCAATCAGAGTTCGCGGACCGGCAGCTAAGACTCCTGATTGGATGCCGGTCTGCGAGCTCTGACTGGCTCACGGGCCGGCACCGGGCACTGCAGACTAGGGCAGCGGGAGGCCCCACGGGAGCTTACGAGCCGCATGCGGCTCGAGAGCCGCGGGTTGGCCACCGATGCCTTAGAGGTTGTGTCCTTTCCAGCCATGGTAAATACACCGACATAACCACACAGCAGTAGTAACTGACAGTGACATTAAAAAAAAGACTGAGAGAAGAGAGAGATAAGGTAGGAGAGAGGGCAGTTAGGGAAGGAGTACTACACCAGCCCTAATGAGTGCTAATATGTAATGCAGTGGCGCTAGGCTTACAGTGAAAAATTACCTGTTTTGAAACCAGGACACTTGTGCTGTAAATGCTCTCCCACCAACCTAATAACCTCACTGTACCACTCACAAGTGCCTGGGGTAGGCTGTAATGAGTCTCAGCGAGGCACAGATGTGATCAGCGCAGTCAGCAGCAATGCAGCATGTGCTCAGTAAGATGTCTGCAAACATGTGCTCAGCAAGATGTCTGCAAAGCCAAGACTCCACCCCAGAGGCATAGGAAGCGCTGGGGCAGCTGGCAGCAAGGTTCAGACTCCGGAACTAAGCTCTGCCCCCTCCGCAATGGCACCCATTTTTTAAATTGAAAGACCATGCGCTGAAGATGCTGTGACCCTAAACTGCCAGTATCAATGTATCCTGTCATGTCCGCTACTCACCCGCTGCCTATGCTGGTTGGATGGCGGTGTGGCTATGGGGTGGACCCCAATGCATGGTGCACGCAGCGGCATCTGGTCTACCCCAGAGACGGTAGTCTCGGTAGTTGGAGGTCCTGGCGCAAGCCGCACGCAGCTGTGACAGAACCTCCCCGGCAGCTCCAACGGTGCAGACAGGCAGGAGGCAGTAGCAATTTTTGTGAATAAAAAAATCGACGGCAATGCCAACTAAAAATTGTACGATGCATCGTATGTGTATAAAACATGGTACGACGCATAATATGAGCTACACGTATTTGTGATCGCGGTCACTGTATGGAGAAAACAACACCAAAAAAAGTGCAAAAACTCATGTCGACCTAGTCAGTGCATATTGCATACCCTCCAACATGACCCAATCCATCAGGGACGGATCTAGACTTTTCTTTTAGGGGGGTGTTATTTATTCCTGACTCCTCCCCTACACTCATTACTCCTCCCACTTCCCATACCAACTGTCCATTAATGCTCTAAAGAGCATACATTGCCAGGCTGCACATGTGCTTCTTATGTAGCACACACAACCGGGCACATGTAACTAGTAACACACCGATTGGCGGCACACACTGCCCAAGGTGGGGGTGACGGCATGTTATGATGGCAGATGGGGCTAGGGCCCCAGGGACACGGAAGATGAAGAGGGATGTCGGTGCAGCCACACACCATCACCTGCCAGCAGCCCCCACCTCATGTAAGTGGGCGTGGCTATGACTGTTGGGGGGGGCGTTCGCCCATCCCCCCCCCCAGGATCCGGCCCTGCATTCCATTAAATACAAAATGCTCTGTTCCTAGTTTTTCTTGCCAGTGGCAGTTACAGAGGTGAGGCTGCAGCACAGTCCAAAATTCAAACAGGGGAGCTACACCAACTGCCAGTGAGTCCTGGACAGCAAAGTTTGCCTGTATTTGGGGCAGCAGTTGGTGTGACTCTCCTATTTGAATTTTGGACTGTACTGCAGCCCCACCTCTGGAGCCACCACTGGAAGAAAGTCCAGGAACAGAGCATTTTGTACCTAAAGGAATGGGTCATGTTGGAGGGTATGATATCGACCTAGAGTCCCTGTCAACCTAGAAACCATGTCGACCTACCTACTGTCGACCAATAGTGGTCGACCAAGACACTCAACCTCCTCAGTGCGGTGGACCTTGCATACCACACCCTTCAGACCTGCTCTGTGCCGCTGTAATGTAATGTCACCGCACTCTGAGTGACTGAGGAGTAGGACAGAATACAGGTATCACTCTGTACGTGAGCGACTGTGGCAGTGTGGCTGACACTGAACATGTCATTTTTGTAAATAAAGTTATTCATGTTGAATGGAAGCAACGACATTGTCTGCGGTGTTTTCAATAAAGTTGTTTAAAAAAAAATAGATTTGACGTCACTGTGTGATCCTGGCTCCGGCGGAGTCAACATGGCGGCTGCTGGTGCGGGAGGTGACGGGGGGAGCGAGGCAGGCTCCGGTGACTCGGTGAGACGTCCTTCCGTGATCACACCCGTGCATGCTTAGCCCCCTCGCCCTGCCCCAGTCCCGTCTTTAACGCTGTAGTCATTGTCACTGCCGATCATTTGGTTTCCTTACTCTTTCTCAGCACCCTCCCCCCCTTCCCTTATCTGTGTCCCCAGGTGTTTTGCTCCACTTCCCTGTTATACCTTCCATACTGTCACCCACTGCTGTGCATATCCCTCTGCAGCAGTATGCCACCTCATACTATTATGTATAAATGTAGTGAAGCCATAAATAAATATGCAGGCAGGTGAGGACTGTCTGAAAGCTTTCCTGGGTGTTGGGGGGAGGGGAGTCTTCTTGATTACAAACACCTCCAAAAATAGTTCACATAATTAAATTCTTACTCCTCAATATGAACTGGTGTATCTGCTGTAGTAATGCATACCAGGGACGTAATTTTGTATTTATTTTTTAATGTATTGCCTAGCATGGATTCAATTATTACTCACGTTACTGATCTATGCTTTGGAACATGGCTTTTAAATATATATATTAGAGAGAGCGCGTGAGCATTACATGTATTATTCATAATAATAATGTATGGTGGCTTTTCGGAAGGATCATTTGTGATGCATAATTACAGAATTACTGATGGCATCTCTATTTCATGGATTTATGGGAATTGGACAATTTGCTGACAAATTATATTTCTGCATGTCACAGTGGGTAAGCTAGGAGATATTTTTATAGTGATGCCATATTTTCGCAGTGTTTTACAATTGGGAGAAAACCCAGTAATAAAATAAGACTGGGTAATAATCAGAATTTTTGAATTTGGAAGAAGAATAAATGTGTGTATGAGTGTTTTCTATAGTTTGGTAATTGTACAGAATAGCCTTGTGAAATTAAGAAGTTTGTTCTGGAATTTGATGCACTTGCCTAAAGAGGTGAATACAGTATTAAGGTAACATTTGGCAACTAAGGGGGTCTATTAAATTAGTGACAGAATTTCCAGCAAGTTGGAAAAACGTCACTTTCCGACTTTTTCAGGTCGAATCTGGATTCCATCCATTCAATTCTAGTGCCGTTTCTCCGACTTGGTAGAAAACACGTGCATTGGCGGATTAGCTGCAGATCCACGTTTTTGACAAATTTGCAGGCATTTCCAACAGGTTTTTGGCCCGTTTTCGACATTGCCATTTCGACTTAAAAAAGGTTGGATCGGTAGTGTCGAAAACGGGCATAAAGCTGTCGGAAATGCCCGCAAATTGAATAGTGACGTGTTGGATCCTCTCCGTCAGAGAGGATCCGACCCTAATTGAATATACCCTTAAGAGTGAGTCTTGTATGAGTGGGGATTTCCACAGAGTGAGTGCAATATTGTTAACTGTAATTGTAGTACGTATGTTCTTGCAGGTTTGCTAATGGCTTTTATTTTAGGAGTATTTTATAGTGGATTTAATAAAATACTGGCTACTGATGTTGGTACTGACAGAGCAGGTCAGCAATAAAACAAAAGTTTTATAGGTAAATTATTGTGAGATGTGTGTAGTCTGGAAATGTTTTGTACAGTAAATGTCTGTAAAAGAATTGGGATGTAGACAGTCAATGATGACACCTAGGCAGTGTTCTTGAAGGGTAGGCTTGTGGCACTCCCTCTTATCAGAAATGAGTCAGGTACACTTTAGAGAACACTGAGGAACTGATTCTGGGTCGCACACAATGCCGATGTTCACATAAAGGGTTGATGGGTTTTCAACTGTGCATTCATCTAAAGCTGGATACATGTTGGAGCGATGCCGCTCCAAAACGCCATTTTGGAGCAACCTATTGCTAACATCGCTCAGTGTGTACGCCCTCGCGGTCACATGCAACAGATGGTAGATTTCATGTGCTGCACATCAAACCAAGCGTCCGTCGCTAGCGTTCTGTGTTATGTTAATGAAGGATGGAACATGGGGGGGTGATTCAGACCTGATCGTAGATCAGCTGCCCTGACATGCGGGGGTATGCCCAGCACAGGGCTAGTCCACCCCGCATGTCTGGCCCTACCCCGTCGTACAAGTACAAAAGCATCGCACAGCGGCGATGCTTTTGTACTGTAGGAGTAGCTCCCAGCCAGTGCAGCTCCTGCACGTGCTGGCAAGGAGCTACTCGTCACTGGCCGCCACGCAGCCGCCGCGGCCCGCCTCCCTCCCCAATGGTCCTGCCATGCCTGCGTTGCCCGGACCGCACCCAGTAAACGACAGCAAAAAACCCACCAGCCCGCCCCCTCCCGCCCAGCGACTGCCTCTGTCAATCAGGCAGAGATGATCGCAGGGCTAAGACAGCCGTCTGCCATGCGCCAGTGCACTGCGGCGCCGGCACATGCGCACTTCAGACCTGATCGCTGCTCTGCGAACACGCACAGGTCTGAATTAGCCCCATGGGTGTTCCATCCTTCATTAAAGTCGCCCCAGTGTGTAGGTGCAATTTGGGCGGACAGGAATTCGTTCCTATGTCATAACGAATCCCAGTCACGCCTGTGTGTACCCAGCTTAAGTCACTAAAAACTTGCACAGTGCATGTGTCCCACGGTGTGTTTACACATGTGCAGTTGAGCTCTAGACACATGGTCTCGGAAGTGTCTCGTGGAGTGGCTGTTTAGATACACAGAGACGTATGATCTTGTGTGTGAGTTACGAGAGTGTTGCGGACAAGTCGCTGAACTAGTTGCAAACATGGACTTGTAATCACTCACATTTCATGTCATACTCTGATGGAAATGGTATTTCAGTGTCCAAAGACGTTCAAAGTGGGGTCTTAGTTCTTGCACATGCAGACGCACAGATGTATACCAGAGAAAGGCAAACTATGTACACACAGACACGACAGAGACAGTTTGAGAAGTAGGGGGAAAACCATGATATTAAAGCAATTGGAGAAGAAGAGTGATTAACAATGTCAAATGCTGGAGATAGGTCCATGAGACTTAAGGTGGGTACACACTAGTAGATATATCTGCAGATCAATTGATCTGCAGATATATCTATGGACGGATCGGGCAGTGTGTTAAGCATACACACTGCCCGATCCGTCGGGGACTGGCGTCATGAACTGGGCGGGCGTGTACACACGCCCGCCCAGTTCAGCTGTCAATCACCGCCGGCCGCCGCAGCATGTGTACGGTACACACACAGCGACGCGCCAATATATCGGTAGATATACGTCTGTGAACGACGGAGTTCACAGACGTATCGGCCGTACACACTGGCCGACGCTCCCGCGATATATCGGCCGTTCAAGAGAACGGCCGATATATTGACCAGTGTGTACGGGCCTTAAGAAGTGATTAATGACGTCAGTGCATCTCTTGCGCAGTGTTGGTAGAAAAACCTGACTAAAGTGGGTCCTATGCGTTGTGTGGGGAAAGGTAGCATGTGTGCTGAGTGTAGGGAAACCTTTCAAGAAACTTGAAGGTGTATGGAATTTAAGAGAAGGGACATTAGTATTTAAGGGAGTTTAAGCAAATTTTTTTTTTTCCCCCCAGAATAGTTTTTACTGTAGTGGTGCTCACTAGTAACTTGTCAAGAGCTGCTAATGAAATACATCAGTTTTATAGAATAAACTAGAATACCATTCTCATAACTTTATATATCAAACACAAATGTAATTAAAATAACTGATTTGATCTAAACCACAGGTTCTCAAACTCGGTCCTCAGGACCAAACACGGTTCATGTTTTGCAGGTCACCTGTAGATTTTTAAAATGTGACAGTTGATGATACACAGTACAGCTGCTGGGCGACATGGAAAACGTGAACCATGTGGGGTCCTGAGGACCGAGTTTGAGAACCACTGATCTAAACTAGAGATGAGCGGGTTCGGTTTTACTCGGATTTACCGGAATCTCCTTATTGGCTATCAGACGTCACGTGTTTTGGTTAACCAATAAGATAAATCCAGAAAATAAGAAATGGCGATAATTCTGGCGTAAAGAACAGAGTAAATCCGAACCCGCTCATCTCTAATCTAAACACGTACATTTATTCAAAAACACATTTAATACTACACACACATACACACTTATACCCCTTTCACATCGCAAAAATTTAGCATATTGCCGGGTTGACACGGGTCAGTGTGTGATGTGAAAGGGGCCTTGGAGAATTCTCGGGTTGAATACCGGGTCAGTGGCAGCGGAAATGAATTTCCTGGTTGATGCGACCCGGGACCCGTTTACTACACAGGGAGAGGCGTCGTGGTGATGAGCTCATATCACAGCGCCGCCTCCACCCCCGCTGCCGGCTCCACACCCCTCCGCTATGGCAACCGACCCGACATATTGCCGGGTCGGGAAGCCAGCAGAGAGGCTTACCTTCATGTGGTGCTTCAGAAACACTCTTACATCTTGCTTTCATCCTGATTACAAACCGCGCCCATTCACATTCTGCTCTGTTTGACGATTTGGGGTCAGTTCGATTCAGTGAGAGTTTGTCTTCAAATTCCTGACTTTGCAAACTCCCGTGCATCATGGGAATTCGATTGTCAGGAATGTGTTTTTTAGTCTACAACTTAATTCAGGGAGGGATATTGTAATTAGTCTGACTTAAATAGCATGTCGGGGAGTTTGCAAACTTCCGGGAATTTGATTGCCAGGAATGTGTTTTGTTTTTGTTTTTTTGTTTTTTTTAGTCTGCAATTCAATTCAGGGCAGGATATTGTAATTAGTCTGACTTAAATATGCATGTCGGGGAAGGGACAGGAAGGTTACTTATTTGTACTCCCAGGAATGCAATGTTATATAAGCCAAGACTTGGGAGAAGAAGGCACAACCATTTTGGTACTTACCTGAAAGGAATGGTAGCAGCATTGATAGTTGAACCCAGGTATTTAAAGGTATCCACTTGTTCATCTAGGTTTAGCCTCACGTGTCATTCCAGTAAAAATGTACTTGTGTTTTTCCACATTTCGTTGTAAGCCAAGCTTTGCTGCATTTCTGTAGATCCGGTTAGGATGTTTTGGGCACTCTGCATGTTTTCGGCTAGGAAGACTATGGGGTATATGCAATAGCGGGCGAATTGGCAAAAAAGGCGAATTCCGGGCCGTTTTCGCCTCCAAAAATCAATTCGCCTATGCAGTGCAGTCATTTTTCGCAAAAAAACGGCCCGTCAAAATTCGCCTTTTCTCAATTCGCCTTTTTCCGAATTCGCCTTTTCTGCAATGGTACAGATGCTGCAATTCGCCTCCAGCATATTCAATTCAAGTTTGGAAATTCGCCTGCAGTGTTTTTTGACAGCAAATTCGCGATTTTCACTCCGCCACACTTTGGAGGGTGAAAACAATTAAAAAAATTTTAAACATGGTTTTTTTTGTGTTTTTTTTTTTGGGAATAGCAGATCTATTTATATTAGAAGGGATTAGGTTTTTTTTTTTTTTTTGGGGGAGGCACAAATATTATTTTTATATTTTTTAAAATATTATTTTTTTTTTTTTTTTTTTTTTATTGCTGGAACGGTAAAATCAGAAAAAAAAATGGCGTGGGGTCCCCCCTCCAAAGCATAACCAGCCTCGGGCTCATTGAGCTGGTCCTGGTTCTAAAAATGCGGGGAAAAAATTGACAGGGGATCCCCCGTATTTTTAAAACCAGCACCGGGCTCTGCGCCTGGTGCTGGTGCCAAAAATACGGGGGACAAAAAGAGTAGGGGTCCCCCGTATTTTTAACACCAGCATCGGGCTCCACTAGCTGGACAGATAATGCCACAGCCGGGGGTCACTTTTATGCCGTGCCCTGCGGCCGTGGCATCAAATATCCAACTAGTCACCCCTGGCCGGGGTACCCTGGGGGAGTGGGGACCCCTTCAATCAAGGGGTCCCCCCCCCCCAGCCACCCAAGGGCCAGGGGTGAAGCCCGAGGCTGTCCCCCCCCCATCCAATGGGCTGCGGATGGGGGGGCTGATAGCCTTTGTGTTCAAAAAAAAAGATATTGTTTTTTCCATTAGTACTACAAGTCCCAGCAAGCCTCCCCTGCAAGCTGGTACTTGGAGAACCACAAGTACCAGCATGCGGGTGAAAAACGGGCCCGCTGGTACCTGTAGTTCTAATGGAAAAAAAATACCCAAATAAAAACAGGACACAGACACCGTCGACAGTAAAACTTTATTACACACTGCCGACACACACATACTTACCTATGTTCACACGCCGACATCGGTCCTCTTCTCCCTGTAGAATCCACGGATACCTGAAAAGCAAAGTTCAATATACTCACCTTAACCAGGGTCCAGAGATAAATCCACGTACTTGGCAAAAAAATAAAACGCATTTACCCGCACCAAAAACGGACTGAAAGGGGTCCCATGCTGACACATGGGACACCTTTCCACGAATAAGACCTGTCAGTGAAAGCTGTCACTGACAGGTCTCTAAGCCAATCAGGAAGCGCAACTTCGTTGCTCTCACCTGATTGGCTGATCGCTGTGACAGCGCATCGCACAGCTCCCTCCATTATATTCAATGGTGGGAACTTAGCGGCTAGCGGTGAGGTCACCCGCCGGTCAGCGGCTGACCGGCGGGTGACCCCACCGCTAGCCGCTAAGTTCCCACCATTGAAAGTAATGGAGCGGCTTTGCGAGGCGCTGTCAGAGTACAGACGGCGTCCAGCCAATCAGGTGAGCGCCACGGCAGTAGCGCTTCCTGATTGGCTGAAGGGACATCAGTGACAGGAGTCACGTGATGTCCCGGCATTCGGGGAAAGGATTCTAATGTGAAAACATTGGACCCCTTTCATTAGTCCGGTGGAGCGGGTGTTCGGTTTGTTTTTTTACAAAGTACGTGGATTTACCTCTGGACCTCTGGACGCTGGAAGGTGAGTATAATTTTTTGACAGGTACCCTCGGATCGTCGGAGATCGTTGCAGTCGGCGTGTCAACATAGGTAAGTATGTGTGTGTCGGTGTATGAAATAAAGTTTTACTATCAAGGTGTGTGTGTCCTGTTTTTATTTGGGTATTTTTTCCCCAGTAGTACTACAGGTACCAGCGGGCCCGTTTTTCACCCGCATGCTGGTACTTGTGGTTCTCCAAGTACCAGCTTGCGGGGGAGGCTTGCTGGGACTTGTAGTACTAATGGAAAAAACAATATCTTTTTTTTTATCACAAAGGCTATCAGCCCCCCCATCCGCAGCCCATTGGATGGGGGGGGACAGCCTCGGGCTTCACCCCTGGCCCTTGGGTGGCTGGGGGGGGGGACCCCTTGATTGAAGGGGTCCCCACTCCCCCAGGGTACCCCGGCCAGGGGTGACTAGTTGGATATTTGATGCCACGGCCGCAGGGCACGGCATAAAAGTGACCCCCGGCTGTGGCATTATCTGTCCAGCTAGTGGAGCCCGATGCTGGTGTTAAAAATACGGGGGACCCCTACTCGTTTTGTCCCCCGTATTTTTGGCACCAGCATCAGGCGCAGAGCCCGGTGCTGGTTTTAAAAATACGGGGGATCCCTGCCCGATTTTTCCCCTGCATTTTTAGAACCAGGACCAGCTCGATGAGCCCGAGGCTGGTTATGCTTTGGAGGGGGGACCCCACGCCATTTTTTTTTCGGGTTTTTCCCCGTTTTTTCCCGTTTTTAAAAATCGCGGCAAAATCCGCCAAATCGGCCGATTTTCGCCCGCGACTCTGGCGAATCCGTTTTTCATTGCATATGGTGAATTCCGGAAGCCACCTTCCGGAATTCACCTGGCGAATTTGGTCGAATTGAAAAAACGGCGATAATTGCCGCGATTTCGCCCGCTATTGCATATACCCCTATATCATCAGCGTAGACTAGATCTGTGAAGGCTGTATGTTTGTGGTATGTATTTTATTTAGAAAAGATTTCTGAGATTCCAGTCCATAGCTATGTTGAAGAGCATGGCCGATACTATACAACCCTTGCTTGATGCCAGTGGAGATTGTGGAAGGTTGAGACATTTGGGCCAAATATTTAATTTGTTTTATCCGTTGTTGTAGCAAGCTTGAAGCACCCACTAATATAGCTTCACCTCACAGTAAAACAGTTCACTAGTTTGTATGCTGTTACAGTTTTAGACTGCATTGGCCTTATGGGCCCTACACACTGGAAGATAACACTGGACGATATGAACGTTCTCGTTCATTAATGAACGAGGACTCATTCATATTGTTCAGTGTGTAGGCACCAACGATAAACGATGTGCGGCCCTGCGCTTGTTCAGCATTGGTGCCCGTCGCTTATGCATGCAGGTCAATAAGGACAATCTCGTCCATATTAGCATGCAGTGCTATGGAGCCGCGTGTTGGGGGGAGTGAAGAAAGTCCCTCGCCCGCCGGCCGTATTGGCCGTCGGGCACCTCGGCGGAACATTGCCGAATGTGTAGGGCCCCTTACTCTTATCAGGTCCCAACTCACAATGATGCATCTCAAATCTACAATGCTGTACTATCTATATACTCATTATGGCCGATTATATTCTGGGCAATGTACAGTTATTTCTCCCAACTTAGAATATTCGCGGTTGTTCAATAGCCTTGCTGGACTTGTTTTATTCCTAATTCAATTCTGGGCATGATATGTAAAATAGGTCGCCCTATAATTGATTCCCAGGAAGGGAAAGGCGGAGATTAGCCTTCCCGCTCTTCTTTTCCTCCCGGGAAGAAGCTGTGGCCATTAGCAAAATAAAGCGTCTCCCCGGACACTCAGCCTGTTACTATGCACAGTGCCTGCAGCTCCGCATCCCCCAGCAGCGGCTGTGGGTACACTCACGCTTTTACCACTGGGCAAGGAGGCTGCTGCTGGTCGGGTTGCCCAAGCAAGCTATGGTTCACAGAACAACAGTCCCCTTTGCAGCCCCCTATCAGGTCCGCTGGTGCTGCAGCCCCCCAAAAGGTCTGCTGGTGATGGTTGTGGGAGGAAAATTGATGGGTGGGGAGGAGAAAGGATGGATGTGAGTGGGGGTTGTCAGGGAGGAGAAGGGGTGGATGTGCGTGGGGTAGTGTACTGTGTGGGTGGTACAGGGTGCAGGGTAACGGTGGTAGTGTGTGCGGGGAGCGTGGTGCAGGGCAACAGTTGTAGTGTTTGTGTAGATGGGGGTGCAGGGTAGCAGCGTTAGTGTAGTGTGTGGGAAGGAGGGTGTAGAGTAGCGGCAGTGGTAGTTTACTGCACAGTGAATGAGGGTAGGGTGCAGGATAGCGGTGGTAGTATGCAGGGGAGGGTGTGCACAGTGAGAAGTAGTGTATTAGTGGAGAGGGTGCATGGTAGCTGCTGTAGTGTTTGCGGGGAGGGGGATGCAGGGTGAGAGGTAGTGTACTGTGTGTTGGGAGGGGAGTGTTGGTTTAGACGTAGACATACGCAGGTCAAACGTGGATATTTCACTATGCAAATGGCTGTACACCCAACTCCAAATTACTTCCAAAGTTCCAAAAATACTGACATGCAGTGCATTTGTCCATGCATATGTGTTTGCACTTTTCACTTTGGGAATTGCCCCTGTGCAAGTGTCTAATGTTCTCATATAGTAAATACTCGGGGGTCTCTGTGCACTAAGAGTAGGGTACTAATATGGTAGCGTGAGCTGCTGATCAACCTATTGCCCATCCTAGTGTACTGGGTGTGGGGAGGGGGGTGCAGGGCACTGGCTGTAATATAGTGTTTTGGAGGATGGGGGTACAGGGTAGTGGTGTGCGGGGAGGGGGGTGCAGTGCAGGTAGTGATGGTAGTATGCAGGGTAGGGAGGGAGTGATGTATTGGATTAGAGGTAGTGTACTGTAGCTGGGGAAGGGAGTAGAGATTAGCAGCAGTACTGTAGTGTGTGCAAGGTGAGCGGTGCAGAAGTAGTGTATTTTTTTTTTCTCTGACGTCCTAGTGGATGCTGGGAACTCCGTAAGGACCATGGGGAATAGACGGGCTCCGCAGGAGACTGGGCACTCTAAAAGAAAGATTAGGTACTATCTGGTGTGCACTGGCTCCTCCCTCTATGCCCCTCCTCCAGACCTCAGTTAGAATCTGTGCCCGGCCAGAGCTGGATGCACCTAGTGGGCTCTCCTGAGCTTGCTAGAAAAGAAAGTATTTGTTAGGTTTTTTATTTTCAGTGAGATCTGCTGGCAACAGAACTCACTGCTACGTGGGACTGAGGGGAGAGAAGCAAGCCTACCTGCTTGCAGCTAGCTTGTGCTTCTTAGGCTACTGGACACCATTAGCTCCAGAGGGTTCGAACACAGGGCCTGACCTCGATCGTCCGGAGCCGCGCCGCCGTCCCCCTTGCAGAGCCAGAAGAAGAACGATGAAATCGGCGGCAGAAGACTCCTGTCTTCATTAAGGTAGCGCACAGCACTGCAGCTGTGCGCCATTGCTCCCACAGCACACCACACACTCCGGTCACTGTAGGGTGCAGGGCGCTGGGGGGGGGCGCCCTGGGCAGCAATTATATTACCTTTTGGCAAAAAATACACATAATACAGTCAGTTAACTGTATATGTGTAAAAACCCCCGCCATTAAGTTACAGAAAACGTGGGACAGAAGCCTGCCGCTGAGGGGGCGGGGCCTTCTTCCTCAGCACACCAGCGCCATTTTCCCTTCACAGCTCCGCTGGAAGCACGCTCCCCAGGCTCTCCCCTGCAGTATCCAGGTACAAGACGGGTTAAAAAGAGGGGGGGGCCACATAAATTTAGGCGCAAATCGATACAAACAAGCAGCTATTGGGAAAATCACTTATTAGCAGTGGAAATCCCTGTGTTATATAGCGCTGTGGTGTGTGCTGGCATACTTTCTCTGTCTCCCCAAAGGACTTTGTGGGGTCCTGTCCTCAGTCTGAGCATTCCCTGTGTGTGTGCGCGGTGTGTCGGTACGGCTGTGTCGACATGTTTGATGAGGAGGGTTACGTGGAGGCGGAGCAGGGGCAGATACATGTGGTGTCGCCCCCGACGGGGCCGACACCTGATTGGATGGATATGTGGAAGGTCTTAACCGACAGTGTCAACTCCTTACATAAAAGGTTCGATGACGCAGCAGCCTTGGGACAGCCAGGGTCTCAGCCCGCGCCTGCCCAGGCGACTCAGAAGCCGTCAGGGGCTCATAAACGGCCGCTAGCTCTGATGGTAGACACAGATGTCGACACGGAGTCTGACTCCAGTGTAGATGAGGATGAGACAAATGTACAGTCTACAAAAGCCATCCGATGCATGATTACTGCAATGAAAGATGTATTACACATTTCTGATATTAACCCGGTTACCACCAAAAGGGGTATTATGTTTGGGGAGAAAAAGCAGCCAGTGACTTTTCCCCCATCTGATGAATTAAATGATTTGTGTGAAGAAGCGTGGAGTTCCCCTGATAAGAAACTTGTGATTTCTAAGAGGTTACTGATGGCATACCCTTTCCCGCCAACGGATAGGTTACGTTGGGAAACATCCCCTAGGGTGGACAAGGCGCTAACACGCTTATCTAAAAGGGTGGCACTGCTGTCTCAGGATACGGCCGCCCTAAAGGATCCTGCGGATAGAAAGCAGGAAGCTATCCTGAAGTCTGTGTACACACACTCTGGTACTCTACTGAGACCTGCTATTGCTTCAGCCTGGATGTGTAGTGCTGCAGCAGCATGGACTGATACCCTGTCAGACAACATTGATTCCCTCGACAGGGATACTATTTTGCTAACCATCGAACATATAAAAGACGTTGTCTTATATATGCGGGATGCACAGAGGGACATTTGCCTGCTGGCATCTAGAATTAATGCAATGTCCATTTCTGCCAGGAGAGTATTATGGACTCGGCAGTGGACAGGTGATGCTGATTCTAAAAAACACATGGAGGTTTTGCCTTATAAGGGTGAGGAATTATATGGGGACGGTCTCTCGGACCTCGTGTCCACAGCAACTGCTGGGAAGTCGACTTTTTTACCTCAGGTTCCCTCACAGCCTAAGAAAGCACTGTATTATCAAATGCAGTCCTTTCGGCCTCAGAAAGGCAAGCGGGTCAGAGGAGCATCCTTTCTGGCCAGAGGCAAGGGTAGAGGAAAGAAGCTGCACCAGGCAGCCAGTTCCCAGGAACAAAAATCCTCCCCTGCTTCCACTAAGTCCACCGCATGACGTTGGGGCTCCACAGGCGGAGCCAGGTGCGGTGGGGGCGCGTCTCCGAAACTTCAGCAACCAGTGGGTTCGCTCACAAGTGGATCTCTGGGCTGTACAAATTGTATCTCAGGGATACAAGCTGGAGTTCGAGGCGACTCCCCCTCGCCGTTACCTCAAATCAGCCTTGCCAGCTGCTCCCAGGGAAAGGGAGGTAGTACTGGCGGCAATTCACAAGCTGTACCTCCAGCAGGTGATAATCAAGGTCCCCCTCCTTCAACAGGGCAGGGGTTACTATTCCACAATGTTTGTGGTACCGAAACCGGACGGTTCGGTGAGACCCATCCTGAATTTAAAATCCTTGAACACTTATATAAAGAAGTTCAAGTTCAAAATGGAATCGCTCAGGGCGGTTATTGCAAGCCTGGAAGAGGGGGATTTTATGGTGTCGCTGGACATCAAGGATGCTTACTTGCATGTCCCCATTTACCCACCTCACCAGGAGTACCTCAGGTTTGTGGTACAGAACTGTCATTACCAATTCCAGACGTTGCCGTTTGGTCTCTCCACGGCTCCGAGAATATTTACCAAGGTAATGGCCGAAATGATGATACTCCTTCGAAGAAAGGGAGTTATAATTATCCCGTACTTGGACGATCTCCTCATAAAGGCGAGGTCCAAAGAGCAGTTGTTGGTCAGCGTAGCACTCTCTCAGGAAGTGTTGCAACAGCACGGCTGGATTCTGAATATACCAAAGTCGCAGCTGATTCCTACGACGCGTCTGCTTTTCCTGGGAATGATTCTGGACACAGAACAGAAGAAGGGGTTTCTCCCAGAGGAGAAGGCCCAGGAATTGTCATCTCTGGTCAGGGACCTCCTGAAACCAAAACAGGTGTCGGTGCATCACTGCACGCGAGTCCTGGGAAAGATGGTGGCTTCTTACGAAGCAATTCCCTTTGGCAGGTTCCATGCAAGGATCTTTCAGTGGGATATGTTGGACAAATGGTCCGGATCGCATCTTCAGATGCATCGGTTGATCACCCTGTCCCCAAGGGCCAGGGGGTGTCTCTGCTGTGGTGGCTGCAGAGTGCTCATCTTCTCGAGGGACGCAGGTTCGGCATACAGGACTGGGTCCTGGTGACCACGGATGCAAGCCTCCGAGGATGGGGGGCAGTCACTCAGGGAAGAAACTTCCAAGGACAGTGGTCAAGTCTGGAGACTTCTCTACACATAAATATATTGGAACTAAGGGCCATCTACAACGCCCTGAGTCAAGCAGAGCCCCTGCTTCAAAACCAATCAGTACTGATTCAGTCAGACAACATCACGGCGGTCGCCCATGTAAACCGCCAGGGCGGCACAAGAAGCAGGATGGCAATGGCAGAAGCCACAAGGATTCTTTGATGGGCGGAGAATCACGTGCTAGCACTGTCAGCAGTGTTCATTCTGGGAGTGGACAACTGGGAAGCAGACTTCCTCAGCAGGCACGACCTCCACCCGGGAGAGTGGGGACTTCATTAAGAAGTCTTCACACAGATTGTAAATCGTTGGGAACTGCCACAGGTGGACATGATGGCGTCCCGCCTCAACAAAAAGCTAAAAAAATATTGCGCAAGGTCACGGGACCCTCAGGCGATAGCTGTGGACGCACTAGTGACACCGTGGGTGTACCAGTCGGTTTATGTGTTCCCTCCTCTTCCTCTCATACCCAAGGTACTGAGGATAGTAAGAAAGAGAGGAGTAAGAACTATACTCATCGTTCCGGATTGGCCAAGAAGAACTTGGTACCCAGAACTACAAGAAATGATCTCAGAGGACCATGGCCTCTGCCTCTCAGACAGGACCTGTTACAGCAGGGGCCCTGTCTGTTCCAAGACTTACCACGGCTGCGTTTGACGGCATGGCGGTTGAACGCCGGATCCTAACGGAAAAGGGCATTCCGGATGAAGTGATTCCTACGCTGATAAAAGCTAGGAAGGATGTGACAGCAAAGCATTATCACCGCATATGGCGGAAATATGTTGCTTGGTGTGAGGCCAGGAAGGCCCCAACAGAGGAATTCCAGCTGGGTCGATTTCTGCACTTACTACAGTCAGGGGTGACTATGGGCCTAAAATTGGGGTCCATAAAGGTCCAGATTTCGGCCCTATCTATTTTCTTTCAAAAAGAACTGGCTTCACTGCCTTAAGTTCAGACGTTTGTTAAGGGAGTGCTGCATATTCAGCCCCCTTTTGTGCCTCCCAGCGGCACCTTGGGATCTTAATGTTGTGTTGGATTTCCTGAAATCACACTGGTTTGAGCCACTTAAGACCGTGGAGCTAAAGTATCTCACATGGAAGGTGGTCATGCTGTTGGCCTTCACTTCAGCTAGGCGTGTGTCAGAATTGGCGGCTTTGTCATGTAAAAGCCCATATCTGATCTTTCATATGGACAGGGCAGAGTTGAGGACTCGTCCCCAATTTCTCCCTAAGGTGGTATCAGCGTTTCATTTGAACCAGCCTATTGTGGTGCCTGCGGCTACTCGGGACTTGGAGGACTCCAGGTTACTTGATGTAGTCAGGGCTTTGAAAATCTATGTAGCCAGGACGGCTGGAGTCAGGAAAACTGACTCGCTGTTTATCCTGCATGCACCCAACAAGCTGGGTGCTCCGGCTTCAAAGCAAACTATTGCGCGCTGGATCTGTAACACGATTCAGCAAGCTCATTCTGCGGCAGGGTTACCGCATCCTAAATCAGTAAAAGCCCATTCCACAAGGAAGGTGGGCTCTTCTTGGGCAGCTGCCCGAGGGGTCTCGGCTTTACAGCTTTGCCGAGCTGCTACTTGGTCGGGTTCAAACACATTTGCTAAGTTCTACAAGTTTGATACCCTGGCTGAGGAGGACCTTGCCTTTGCTCATTCGGTGCTGCAGAGTCATCCGCACTCTCCCGAGCCGTTTGGGAGCTTTGGTATAATCCCCATGGTCCTTTCAGGAACCCCAGCATCCACTAGGACGTCAGAGAAAATAAGAATTTATTCACCGGTAATTCTATTTCTCGTAGTCCGTAGTGGATGCTGGGCGCCCGTCCCAAGTGCGGACTCTCTGCAATACATGTATATAGTTAATGCTTAACTAAAGGGTTATTGTTATGAGCCATCTGTTACTGAGGCTCAGTTGTTGTTCATACTGTTAACTGGGTATGGTTATCACAAGTTGTACAGTGTGATTGGTGTGGCTGGTATGAGTCTTACCCTGGATTCCAAATCCTTTCCTTGTTGTGTCAGCTCTTCCGGGCACAGTTTCCTTACTGAGGTCTGGAGGAGGGGCATAGAAGGAGGAGCCAGTGCACACCAGATGGTACCTAATCTTTCTTTTAGAGTGCCCAGTCTCCTGCGGAGCCCGTCTATTCCCCATGGTCCTTACGGAGTTCCCAGCATCCACTACGGACTACGAGAAATAGAATTACCCATGAGTAAATTCTTATTTTTTTTTTTTAGAGTCACGGCATCTTTGAGTAGCAGAATTTTTTTCACGACACTGCAAGTATAAAAAAAATCTTATTTAAAAATTAAAAAAATAATATTAAGTTAAGTAAATTGTTTTTTGAATAGTGCCGGTAGGGAGCACCTGCAGCGAATCAATTTAGCGCACCATAAATCGGAGAATGCCGGTTCTCGCAACTTAAACCTGCTGTTTTGTCGGGAGGTCCAGCATTCTCTGACATAACAACCCGTTGCGATGATGTTTGCACCTCGCTGTGGCGCAAAATAGCATTGCTGTCCTAGTTGTGTAATCATATACTATATGATAAGATTTGATCCGCATATTCTTCAAACTCGTCAGGATCCTCCCTCTTCAGATGAAATCCTCTACTGCAGCAAAATATGTTAGTTGAAGCAACTGAGAAGGGGGAGGGACAAACCACTTGTTAAACTAACCAGTGGGAATATAAACATGTTGGTTTGAAAAATTAGAACCTATTTACAGCCTTTCTAATAGTTTGGCATTAAATTGAAAACAAAAATTTGTAAACTCTCACCCCTTTGTGGATGAGAGAAAAAAAATGGAGAGATTTAGAATAAAATTGTCAGGAATTAGAACTCTCACCACAACTGATATTTAATTGAATTGGTCTGGCCCTTATAAACTATAGAGAAAACAGTTGTCAGGAATTGTAAAAACATCTCCAACTAAAATCCAACATCTCCAACTACAGAGCAACATCTCCGAGAATTGAATTACCGTATATACTCGAGTATAAGCCGACTTTTTCAGCACTTTCTTTTATGCTGAAAAAGCCCCCTCGGCTTATACTCGAGTCAGTGCCGGGAAGGAGGGACACGGAGGGCACAGCACGCGCCTCTCCTGTACTGTACCTCTGAAGGCGTTATGGCCCCTCGTGGTCATAAAGACCCTAAACACACTAGTATATCATCATATATCATTCCCCAAACATGCGGACTGGTTGAAGAGTCTAAAGCCGGTAGTAACCAATGTTGGTAGATATTGTAACTGTTTCCTAATTTGTTTTCAACAGAAATTTTACCATTTGAATTGTTTGGTCATAACACTAGACATATTCTGGATATTATTAAAAAAGTTAAGGCCAGTATACATTAGCAGAGATTTGTGCTGAGTGATCTGTCACAGGGCCTAATTCAGACCTGATCGTGGCAGCAACTTTGTTAGCTAATGGGCAAAACCATGTGCACTGTAGGGTGGGGGGTGGGGGGGGGGGGCGGCAGATATAACATGTGCAGAGAGAGTTAGATTTGGGTGTGGTGTGTTCAAACTGAAATCTAAATTGCAGTGTAAAAATAAAGCAGCCGGTATTTACCCTGCACATAAACAATATAACCCACCCAAATCTATCTCTCTGCATGTTATATCTGCCCCACTTGCAGTGCACATGGTTTTGCCCAACTGCTAACAAATTTGCTGCTACAATCAGGTCTGAATTAGGCCCACAGACCGCTCAGCACACATCTCTCCCCCTGGATGAAATGACAAGGGGAAGGGGGGCGCTCATTTCACCCAGCGACTGAAATGAGCGATGTGCTAGGGCCATTCTAGCACCGGTGATAGCGACGCGTGGAAGGGGGGGGGGGCGCATCGCTATCGCTGTGGGGCATACACACAGAGAGATCCGTGCTTAAAATCTAGTCAGATTGCTTAGATTTTAAGAACTGATCTCTCCGTGTGTACCCCACATAAGAGAGAAATAATCCTTTGAGGAAAAATATGGTTGAAGTGCATCATGCAAGACTCTCCTAAGAGACTATTTATATGACAGGCACAAGAGAGACAGATAACATGCTCCAAGGGATATTGTAATGGTTCTTGTATGTACAGGCTGAGAGCATGTTGATGGCAGGGCCCCAATGAGATAATTGAACCCTTGTAGATAATGCTATTAAATAGAAGTGATCTAATCACTAATTGATAACTAAACCAGCTGAACTGATTGAGAAGATAACAGATTCATCCTGTAAATCTCATAAAAACATGGGGAGAAACAGAATCTGAAAGCTGCTTGCTGGTGTAAGGTGATATCTGTACCAGTCACTGATCAGGATTCAATTCTTTTCGCCCCTTTCAACACCTGTTCTGCCCTCAGGGGCATGGTATCATTATTTCAGCTTGCTGCCCTTGGATACCGAGGCACCCAGCCCTTTACATGGCTAAACATGATTACTATTGGCGCGATATGCACGATAACGGGTATCATTTTAGACAAGAGATTGGGCGTGATATATCATTTGAATTCCACCCTATAAATACATGGGGGCAGATGTATTAAGCCTGGAAAAGGGATAAGTGGTAAGTGATAACACACCAGCCAATCAGCTCCTGTCATTTTTCAAACCCCTAATAGTTGCTGTGTGCAACTATTACATTTCCCACACTATGCCGACGGCACGCGTCCAGCATTGCATTTGATTGATTTTACCCCATAGCAGAGAGAGTAGAGCAACTGTTATGCTGAGGCCATTATCCATTATGGGCTGAACGACAGAAGTTGTCCAGTGTGGTGTATGGCTGGGGACACTGAGCCAGCAGCGTGGCGAGTGCAGCTAGTCTGCAAGGGGACTCGCACCGCTCGCCTTGCTGTGGGAATTCTGCCAGACGGGATGCTTCTGTTGGGATACTGACAGTCTGTATCTCGCCCGGCGGGATTACGTATGTAATCCGGTACGTTAGTACTTGTAGATGCTATTTGAGCTACTCGAAAAATCCAGTATGGCTTCATAAACAAATTGACCAGCTGTAATTCACCAATAATAGTATGTGTTAAGGTTCCCATATTGAAGTAATATTATATTTTAGGTTAAATATGGTAAGCATTTAGCCATAAATAGACTTCTTTATTTTCATTTTTGTATGTTATATCTGCTTAGGTTGGTGACTGCTATGATCAAGCAGATAAGAGGAAGATGGGTTATCCAGCTAACCTTAAAGGTACTCCTTAAACATACAGGTTAAGTTTCCCATATCCAAAATTCCAAAATACAGAATTTTTGGAGCATGACTGAGATAGTGACACCTTTGCTTTCTGATGGTTCAGTATACAGAAACTTTGTCTAATGCACAAAATTGTTAAAAATTAGCGCTTGCCCTTGGCTTCGCTCGTGTGGATGTCTGATATTGCTCAGCGGAACTAATTTTACAAAGACAGTAGTGCCATCTAATATTGCAATGTATTTTTTATATTGTACACATCATAAAATTTGTTTGTAAACAATATGTGCAGTTTTTACTTCAGGGATTAACACAAAAACATGCTTCGGGCTACTAACTTGTTAACAAGCCACGTAAAGCTGCTCATGAGAGAAGCAGCTAGTCCTGAGATCTACGCCTGCAGCCCCTAGCGTTTGCCCCAGGTGTCAAGCGTCTGGTGTTTCCTTTATTCCTCTTCTCCCCGATGTCACATCGAGATCATACATACCTCAGTTTCTTTCTAGGTCACAAAGCTATACAATAGTGAAAATGCAATCCACATTTATCCTGTAGTTTTTGCGTAATGCTGGAACAGACAGACAATTCCCAGACTTTTTTTTTTATTTTTTTATCTCCATTGTTCATAAACAGTCCCTAGAAGTATATTCACAAATAAATTGCTATGTACAGTCACAACCCTCACAGTTTTATCTGTATAGATGTAAAAAATTACCCTCAAACTGTGTATAAGGTGTATATCCTATATAATAAAATGCTAACACTGCTTTTCACCTCTATAGGGTAAATTCAAGTGTTTTGCGCGCCGGCGACCACTAGATAGTGCCTGGAGGAGCAATTCAATTTTTGCTCCATTCAGGGGCGCACAGCCATCAGCGCTGATATTACGGTTACGTTGCTCTGTTATTTTGATGGGCTGGTAACTAGTGAAACATACAGTAAATGCATTCTTTGTTTAGACTTTGGTACCATTCCCAAGATATCTCATTAGGGTATGCAAGTATTCCAAAATACAGAAAAATCTGATATCCGTAACACTGCTGGTCCCAAGCATTTCGGATATGGGAGACTCAACCTGTACTATTTTGTGGTATGAAAAACACAAGTGTCCTTATGTGTTTACTTAAAATGTGTATATACCATTATACCATTACCTGTAAAACATTTTTCTCATCTTTCATTAGAGAGCCCCTTTAAATACTTGGTGGAGCCTCTTGAGTGCAGTCCTGACAAGATGTTCTTTAATATATCTAAACTGCAGGCCTCAGACTACGGTGAGTGAGTTGTCTTAAAGGATTTTTAAATATGTCCTCTTTGTTGTGTGTGTGTTTTTTCTCTTACGTCCTAGAGGATGCTGGGGACTCCGTAAGGACCATAGGGATAGACGGGCTCCGCAGGAGACATGGGCACTTTAAGAAAGACTTTAGGTATGGGTGTGCACTGGCTCCTCCCTCTATGCCCCTCCTCCAGACCTCGGTTTACTACTGTGCCCGGAGGAGACTGGGTGCATTACAGGGAGCTCTCCTGAGTTTCCTGAAAGAAAGTACTTTGTTAGGTTTTTTTATTTTCAGGGAGCCTGCTGGCAACAGACTCCCTGCATCGTGGGACTGAGGAGAGAGAAGCAGACCTACTTCTGTGAGTTTCAAGGCTCTGCTTCTTAGGCTACTGGACACCATTAGCTCCAGAGGGAGTCGGAACACAGGTCTCACCCTGGAGTTCGTCCCGGAGCCGCGCCGCCGTCCTCCTCACAGAGCCGGAAGATAGAAGCCGGGTGAGTATGAGAAGAAAGAAGACTTCAGAGGCGGCAGAAGACTTCAGATCTTCACTGAGGTAACGCACAGCAGTTAAGCTGTGCGCCATTGCTCCCACACAGCACACACAAACGGCAGTCACTGTAAGGGTGCAGGGCGCAGGGGGGGCGCCCTGTGCAGCAATATAACCTCAATTTCTGGCAAAAGAAGATATATATACAGCTAGGCACTGTATATATAAAGAGCCCTTGCCAGTTTTTTATATATTTTAGCGGGACAGAAGCCCGCCGCTGAGGGGGCGGGGCTTCTTCCTCAGCACTCACCAGCGCCATTTTCTCCACAGCACAGCGCTGAGAGGAAGCTCCCCGGACTCTCCCCTGCTTATCCACAGTGAAAGAGGGTTTTAAAGAAAGGGGGGGGCACATAATTTGGCGCAAAAATAAAGATTACAGCGCTATCTGGGTAAACATATTGTGTGTTTTTTTCCTGGGTCATATAACGCTGGGTGTGTGCTGGCATACTCTCTCTCTGTCTCTCCAAAGGGCCTTGTGGGGGAACTGTCTTCAGATAAGAGGATTCCCTGAGTGTGTGGTGTGTCGGTACGCGTGTGTCGGCATGTCTGAGGTAAAAGGCTCTCATAGGGAGGAGGTGGAGTTAATGACTGTGGTGTCTCCGTCGGCAACACCGACACCTGACTGGTTGGATATGTGGAATGTTTTAGTGCTAATGTGAATTTATTGCCGAGGGAATGTACAGGCGTCAAACCCTGCCTTTCCCCTATGTCACAGGGACCTTCGGGGTCTCAAAAGCGCCCACTATCCAGAATAGTAGACACTGACGCCGACACGGATTCTGACTCCAGTGTCGACTACGATGATGCAAAGTTACAGCCAGAATTGGCAAATAGTATTCAATATATGATTATTGTAATAAAAGAGGTTTTGCATATCACAGAGAAACCCCCTGTCCCTGACACGAGGGTACACATGTATAGGGTAAAGAAACCTGAGGTAACCTTTCCCCCATCTCATGAACGAGTTATTGAAAAGGCTTGGGAATCTCCAGACAAGAAACTGCAGATTCCCAAAAGGATTCTTAGGGTGTATCCTTTCCCGACTAAGGACAGGATACGATGAGAATCTTCCCCAAGGGGGAAAAAAGCGTGGACACGCTTATCCAAAAGAGTAAAGCTGCCATCCCAAGATATGGCTACCCTCAGGGATCCTGCTGATCGCAAACAGCAGGCTACCTTAAAGTCCATTTACACACATTCTAGTACCTTACTCAGACCGGCAATAGTGTCAGCTGGAGTTGTAGCGCTGTAGCAGCGTGGATAGGTACCTTATCGACGGAAATTGATACCCTGGATAAGGGTACCATTTTATTGACCCGGGGTCATATTAACAATGCTGTCTTATATATGAGAGATGCTCAGAGACATTGGCCTACTGGGTTCTAGAGTCAACGCTATGTCGATTTCTGCTAGACGAGTCCTATGGACCCGGCAATGGACAGGTGATGCCGCCTAAAAGAGGCATATGGAGGTTTTACCTTACAAGGGTGAGGAATTGTTTGGGGAAGGTCTCAAGGACCTGGTCTCCACAGCTACATCTGGTAAATCTAAATTTTTGCCTTATATTCCCTCACAGCCTAAGAAAGCACCACATTATCAGATGCAGTCCTTTCGGTCGCAGAGAAACAAAGTACAAGGTGCTTCCTTTCTTGCCAGAGGTAAGGGCAGAGGAAAGAAGCTGCACAACACAGCTAGTTCCCAGGAACAGAAGTCCTCCCCGGCCTCTACAAAATCCACCGCATGACGCTGGGGCTCCGCTAAGGGAGTCCGCCCCAGTGGGGGCACGTCTTCGAATTTTCAGCCACATCTGGGTTCACTCACAGGTGGATCCCTGGGCAATAGAAATTGTTTCTCAGGGTTACAAGCTGGAATTCGAAGAGGTGCCTTCTCGCTGGTTTTTCAAATCGGCCCTGCTGACTTCTTTCCCAGAAAGGGAGATAATGGTAAATGCAATTCACAAATTGTATCTTCAACAGGTGGTGGTCAAGGTTCCCCTACTTCAACAAGGGAGGGGATATTACTCAACCCTGTTTGTAGTCCCGAAACCGGACGGTTCGGTCAGACCCATTTTAAATTTCAAATCCCTGAACCTATACTTGAAAAGGTTCAAGATGGAATCGCTCAGGGCGGTCATCGCCAGCCTGGAAGGGGGGGATTTTATGGTATCTCTGGACATAAATGATGCTTACCTTCATGTTCCCATGTATCCACCTCATCAGGCGTACCTGAGATTTGCGGTACAGGATTGTCATTACCAATTCAGACGTTGCCGTTTGGGCTTTCCACGGCCCTGAGAATTTTCACCAAGGTAATGGCGGAAATGATGGTGCTCCTGCGCAAGCAGGGTGTCACAATTATCCCGTACTTGGACGATCTCCTCATAAAAGCGAGATCAAGAGAGCAGTTGCTGAACAGCATCTCACTTTCACTGAAGGTGTTACAGCAACACGGCTGGATTCTCAATATCCCGAAGTCACAGTTGGTTCCTACGACTCGTCTGACCTTCTTGGGCATGATTCTGGATACAGACCAGAAAAGGGTTTATCTTCCGATAGAAAAAGCTCAGGAACTCTGACTCTGGTCAGGAACCTATTGAAGCCAAAACAGGTGTCAGTGCATCACTGCACTCGAGTCCTGGGAAAGATGGTGGCATCATACGAAGGCATTCCCTTCGGCAGGTTCCATGCGTCACATCTACAAATTCATCAGTTGATCACCCTGTCCCCCAGAGCCAGGGTATCTCTCCTGTGGTGGCTGCAGAGTGCTTACCTTCTAGAAGGCCGCAGGTACGGCATTCAGGACTGGATCCTGGTGACCACGGACGCGAGCCTCCGAGGTTGGGGAGCAGTCACACAGGGAAGAAACTTCCAAGGTCTTTGGTCAAGTCAAGAGACTTGTCTTCACATCAACATCCTGAAACTGAGGGCCATATACAACGCCCTACGTCAAGCGGAGACCTTACTTCGCGACCAACTAGTTCTGATCCAGTCAGACAACATCACCGCAGTGGCTCATGTAAACCGCCAAGGCGGCACAAGGAGCAGAGTGGCAATGGCGGAAGCCGCCAGGATTCTTCGCTGGGCGGAAAATCATGTAAGCGCACTGACAGCAGTGTTCATTCCGGGAGTGGACAACTGGGAAGCAGACTTCCTCAGCAGACACGACCTGCATCCAGGAGAGTGGGCACTTCATCAGGAAGTCTTCGCACAGATTGCAAGTCAGTGGGGACTGCCCCAGATAGACATGATGGCGTCCCGCCTCAACAAAAAGCTACAGAGGTATTACGCCAGATCAAAAGACCCTCAGGCGGTAGCTGTAGACGCCCTAGAGACACCGTGGGTGTTCCAGTCGGTCTATGTGTTTCCTCCTCTTCCTCTCTTACCCAAGGTGTTGAGAATAATAAGAAAAAGAGGAGTGAGAACAATTCTCATTGTTCCAGATTGGCCACGAAGGACCTGGTATCCGGATCTGCTGGAAATGCTCACAGAAGATCCGTGGCCTCTTCCTCTACGACAGGACCTGTTGCAACAGGGGCCCTGTCTGTTCCAAGACTTACCGCGGCTGCGTTTGACGGCATGGCGGTTGAACGCAGGATCCTAGCGGAAAAAGGCATTCCGGATGAGGTCATTCCTACGCTGATAAAGGCTAGGAAGGACGTGACAGCTAAACATTATCACCGTATATGGCGAAAATATGTTTCTTGGTGTGAGGCCAGGAATGCTCCTACGGAAGAATTCCATCTGGGCCGTTTCCTTCACTTCCTACAGACTGGAGTGAATTTGGGCCTAAAATTAGGCTCCATTAAGGTTCAGATTTCGGCCTTATCCATTTTCTTTCAAAAAGAATTGGCTTCTCTCCCAGAAGTACAGACTTTTGTGAAGGGAGTGCTGCATATTCAGCCTCCTTTTATACCTCCGGTGGCGCCTTGGGACCTTTAACGTGGTGTTGAGTTTCCTTAAGTCGCACTGGTTTGAACCACTTCAAACGGTGGAGTTAACATGACCACCTTCCAAGTGAGATATTTTATTAGCCTTGGCTTCGGCTAGGCGAGTGTCGGAATTGGCGGCTTTGTCTCATAAAAGCCCCTATCTGGTTTTCCATATGGATAGAGCGGAATTGCGGACCCGTCCTCAATTATTGCCTAAGGTGGTGTCGTCATTTCATATGAACCAACCTATTGTGGTGCCTGTGACTACGCGAGACTTGAAGGATTCCGAGTCCCTTGATGTAGTCAGGGCTTTGAAAATTTACGTGGCCAGAACGGCTAGTGTCAGAAAAACAGAAGCACTGTTTGTCCTATATGCAGCCAACAAGGTTGGCGGCCCTGCTTCAAAGCAGACTATTGCTCGCTGGATCTGTAACACGATTCAGCTGGCGCATTCTACGGCAGGATTGCCGTTACCTAAATTGGTTTAGGCCAATTCCACTAGGAAGGTGGGCTCGTCTTGGGCGGCTGCCCGAGGGGTCTCGGCACTACAACTATGCCGAGCTGCTACTTGGTCGGGTTCAAACACCTTTGCAAAGTTCTATAATTTTGATACCCTGGCTGAGGGAGGACCTCCTGTTTGCTCAATCGGTGCTGCAGAGTCATCCGCACTCTCCCGCCCGTTTGGGAGCTTTGGTATAATCCCCATGGTCCTTACGGAGTCCCCAACATCTTCTAGGACGTAAAGAGAAAATAAGATTTTAAACCTACCGGTAAATCTTTTTCTCTTAGTCCGTAGAGGATGCTGGGCGCCCGTCCCAAGTGCGGACTACTTCTGCAAGACTTGTATATAGTTTTGCTTACATAAGGGTTATGTTATAGTTTCATCGGTCTTGGACTGATGCTATGTTGTTTTCATACTGTTAACTGGTTAGTATATCACAAGTTATACGGTGTGATTGGTGTGGCTGGTATGAATCTTGCCCTTGGATTAACAAAAATCCTTTCCTCGTACTGTCCGTCTCCTCTTGGCACAGTTTCTCTAACTGCGGTCTGGAGGAGGGGCATAGAGGGAGGAGCCAGTGCACACCCATACCTAAAGTCTTTCTTAAAGTGCCCATGTCTCCTGCGGAGCCCGTCTATCCCCATGGTCCTTACGGAGTCCCCAGCATCCTCTACGGACTACGAGAAAAAGATTTACGGTAGGTTTAAAATCTTATTTTTTTTATGCTTACATTTAATAGAACTCTTGTTTATTTTGCAAGATAGTGACTAATTATTAGTTAGTGACTAACTAATAAGGCTATTTGCGCTCGACAGTTACAAACCATGAGATACTAAAGCTGATAATGTTGAGGTGCAAGAATGTATTCTCCCAATACTATGCTTGGCCCATGGAGACAGAAAACACTTCATACATAGTTATGTGTTTAAGTATTCAATTTGGCCAAATTAGAGAGAGATCCTGTCAAAATTGCCCATTTTAAGTGTGGTCCATATATTGTTAAGAAAAAAATTCAGCTCAACATGGTGGTCTTAAATACATACAGTGCAGCTTATATAGCTTAGGATTCCTCTCTGCACTGTATGTACTTGAGAAACCAATGTTGAGCTGAATTTTTTTAACAATGTATCTATTGAAAAACCCTGGAGTGCCGTGTTTTTTTAGTCAGGTCACCACATGTCTATTAGGAACTATTTACAATATAACAAGGGCACGCAGGTAGCTGTTAGCAAATCATTTGGAGTGCCAGATTGTATGTAATTTTTTTTTTCTCATAGAGACCGCACTCACCAGTCTTCTTTATTTAGTACATTGTAGAGTTTATGTACTCACATGACGTCTTAGTAGCATATGTCGACATTTCGGGCCACACGAGACCCAGAAACTGAGTTTTCTGTCATTATACCATGCCATTTTATAAATATATATAAAACAAATGTTCTGTGTGGTTGTGTTTATAATGGTGCTTGTCTTCCTACAGATGCCTTGCCTTACTGTATCCGTGTGGTGCTAGAATCTGTAGTGCGTAACTGTGATGGTGTCTTAGTGAAACAGGAAGATGCCATGAATGTTTTGAAATGGAAGACCAACCGTGAATGCCAAGAAGTTCCGTTCCTACCAGCCCGTGTAGTTCTGCAGGATTTCACGTGAGCGTGGCCTTTTTTTCGTCTCTCGTAATCATGTTAGAGTGACATAACTAATTATGAGTGGAAATCCTATGGAGGGGATAATGCTGTGAACTAAAGCCCTCTCTATTATTGTAAAATCCCTTGTACTTACACTTGCTCTCTGTGGCCAGGATGTAATGAAGTCCAAGTTTGGCGCCCGTGATGGATGCCAGCCAAACTCTGACGTGTTTTTTTTTTTTTTTAAGGGGCAATGATGTACAAGGCTAAACCATGCCTTTCTACATGATTGCCCCTTTAAAAAAAAATGTCAGAGTTCAGCCGGCAACCCGCATGGCCGCCGACCTCTGACTTCATTACATCTCGGCTCTTATGTGGTCATCATGAAGTCTGATTTACCAATTACAGAGTAATTTTTGTTAAACTTCCCATTACTTTATCAATAACATCATTGTATAAACTCTACAGTAAAAGTTCAATTACTGTTTTGTTTGCAGTACATTATAGCTATAAAAAAGGCTCCTTTTTACACTCCTCTTGCATAACTGTTTCTTATAAATTGCAACTCATCAATTCTTATCTGTATTTCCACATGGCTGTCACCAATTATAGACGAGACGGGATGTGCTCACTTTGCCACCCCCTCTCTTCTCCACCAAACTTTTATTAGTTGATTTTGGGTTCCTTTACCGTCGGCAACCTCCTGTTCCTGACCGCTGCTACTGGTGTCACTGGGTTGAAAACGGGACCGATGGGGAATGAGTACAGTTTAATTATTATCTGAAGGTCACAGGAATGCAGCATGGGATAGGTATCATGCGGAATGTTGTTTGTAGTTCTTATTTGTCCTTACGAGGACTGTTGTAAATAAACCTGTGGTACTGCTGGTCCTCCTGAAGTACAAGATGCTACACACCCTTTTTGGGCTCTGCTGCCCATTTTTATCAAGCTCATAAACGCAGGCAGGACTCTGTGCAGTCCAGTCCCCTCTCCAGCCTGACCCCAATATATCTGGACTGGGTCATAATGTGTTATTAATTAATGCATCAGTGGGTAGCATAGGGATCAATTAATTATGTAATTTTGGATGTAAACTGAAATCTTCAATTTAGGGATTGTAAATGCTTGTACATTCGGCTAAAGACTGTGTTGTCATTGTATTACCTTCCCTTTAGATCAAATTCTCAATCAGTAAAGTTTTGTCTCAAAATGCTGCACAAGCATGCTGTCTTCTGGCATTTGTTTCCACAAAACAATTAAGGGGCAGATTTATTAAGCCTGGTGAAGTGATAAAGTGAATGGCTGGTGCGTTATCACCTATCAGCTCCTAATTTCCATGTTACAGGCTGGGTTTGAAAAATGACAATTAGGAGCTGACTGGCTGGTGCGTTATCATCTTCCACTTTATCACTTCACCAGGATTAATAAAGCTGCCCCCCAGTTTGTTGTGGGCTGCATCCTTTATTTCTTAAGAAGTAGGACAGAAAATACTTTCTGGGGCACTCTTTTATTAAATTAGTAAAATAAAAATTACATTTATTGATATGCATTAAGTGTCATATTTTTTTGTTACATAGAACCAAAAAACATATTTTATAAAAATAGACAGTACAGAAAATACAATCTGAAAGTATGTTTGTTGTTCTTCACAATAATTGTGAAGTGTAAACAGATTGTATAATTTATAGAGCGAAAACACAAAATAAGAGATACAGAGATTAAAGAGATCTCTGAAAAAAATGGTGAATGTGACAGCCAGAAATATTGAATAAATCACGTTTTGAACAGTGTGAGTGTCCCGTTAATCATACTTTGTATTCTGGCTGTATTTCTTGGTACATTTATATGAAGCAAAACATCATACCGTGGACATAGGCAAAAATATTTTAAAACAGGTTGTATCAATATGAAGGCATATACTTCCTAACAAAAAGAAATCGGCACACAAAAAATATCGCGTAGATGCTAGGGCATATAACTTATGTTAATAAATTGATGCAAAAGCACTGGGTAGTGTTAACAGCAGTTTGTATATATCACTCCATGTAATGGTGTACTAGCTTCAGTAAGCAAGATTTAGAGTTAGTAGAGGTCTCTCTTTGCCCATACCCAATTTTACGGTCCCCCTGTGTGTCACTATGGACAGTGAACAGGAGGATGAGATTATGGGAGATGAGCTAGAGGTGAGCGAAAATAGTTTAGGAAGGGATCTGCTCTTGTGCTGCAAAACACACAGTCTAACCTGTTAGCGTAAAATGCTAGTGCAGGGTGATAAGGTGACTGCTGCACAATGAGAGTCCCCTAGACAGTGCAAAATAAATATTAGACTCAAGATATAGAGTTAGAGATTAGAGATACAGATTAGTTTTCTCTATCGTCCTAGTGGATGCTGGGGTTCCTGAAAGGACCATGGGGAATAGCGGCTCCGCAGGAGACAGGGCACAAAAAGTAAAGCTTTAGGATCAGGTGGTGTGCACTGGCTCCTCCCCCTATGACCCTCCTCCAAGCCTCAGTTAGATTTTTGTGCCCGGCCGAGAAGGGTGCAATCTAGGTGGCTCTCCTAAAGAGCTGCTTAGAAAAGTTTAGCTTAGGTTTTTTATTTTACAGTGAGTCCTGCTGGCAACAGGATCACTGCAACGAGGGACTTAGGGGAGAAGAAGTGAACTCACCTGCGTGCAGGATGGATTGGCTTCTTGGCTACTGGACATTAGCTCCAGAGGGACGATCACAGGTACAGCCTGGATGGTCACCGGAGCCTCGCCGCCGGCCCCCTTGCAGATGCTGAAACGAGAAGAGGTCCAGAATCGGCGGCAGAAGACTCCTCAGTCTTCTTAAGGTAGCGCACAGCACTGCAGCTGTGCGCCATTTTCCTCTCAGCACACTTCACACGGCAGTCACTGAGGGTGCAGGGCGCTGGGAGGGGGGCGCCCTGGGAGGCAAATGAAAACCTTTTTTGGCTAAAAATACCTCACATATAGCCTCCGGGGGCTATATGGAGATATTTAACCCCTGCCAGAATCCGTTAAGAGCGGGAGACGAGGCCGCCGAAAAAGGGGCGGGGCCTATCTCCTCAGCACACAGCGCCATTTTCCCTCACAGAAAGGCTGGAGGGAAGGCTCCCAGGCTCTCCCCTGCACTGCACTACAGAAACAGGGTTAAAACAGAGAGGGGGGGCACTAATTTGGCGTTAGAAATATATATAAAAGATGCTATAAGGGAAAACACTTATATAAGGTTGTCCCTATATAATTATAGCGTTTTTGGTGTGTGCTGGCAAACTCTCCCTCTGTCTCTCCAAAGGGCTAGTAGGTCCTGTCCTCTATCAGAGCATTCCCTGTGTGTGTGCTGTGTGTCGGTACGTGTGTGTCGACATGTATGAGGACGATGTTGGTGAGGAGGCGGAGCAATTGCCTGTAATGGTGATGTCACTCTCTAGGGAGTCGACACCGGAATGGATGGCTTATTTAGGGAATTACGTGATAATGTCAACACGCGCCAAGGTCGGTTGACGACATGAGACGGCCGACAAACAATTAGTACCGGTCCAGACGTCTCAAAAACACCGTCAGGGGTTTTAAAACGCCCGTTTACTTTAGTCGGTCGACACAGACACAGACAGGGACACTGAATCCAGTGTCGACGGTGAATAAACAAACGTATTCCTTATTAGGGCCACACGTTAAGGGCAATGAAGGAGGTGTTACATATTTCTGATACTACAAGTACCACAAAAGAGGGTATTATGTGGGATGTGAAAAAACTACCGTAGTTTTTCCTGAATCAGATAAATTAAATGAAGTGTGTGATGATGCGTGGGTTCCCCCCGATAGAAAATATGGGCGGTATACCCTTTCCCGCCAGAAGTTAGGGCGCGTTGGGAAACACCCCTTAGGGTGGATAAGGCGCTCACACGCTTATCAGAACAAGTGGCGGTACCGTCTATAGATAGGGCCGTCCTCAAGGAGCCAGCTGACAGGAGGCTGGAAAATATCATAAAAAGTATATACACACATACTGGTGTTATACTGCGACCAGCGATCGCCTCAGCCTGGATGTGCAGAGCTGGGGTGGCTTGGTCGGATTCCCTGACTAAAAATATTGATACCCTTGACAGGGACAGTATTTTATTGACTATAGAGCATTTAAAGGATGTATTTCTATATATGCGAGATGCACAGAGGGATATTTGCACTCTGGCATCAAGAGTAAGTGCGATGTCCATATCTGCCAGAAGATGTTTATGGACACGACAGTGGTCAGGTGATGCAGATTCCAAACGGCACAAAGGTGTATTGCCGTATAAAGGAAGAGGAGTTATTTGGGGTCGGTCCATCGGACCTGGTGGCCACGGCAACTGCTGGAAAATCCACCGTTTTTACCCTAAGTCACATCTCTGCAGAAAAAGACACCGTCTTTTCAGCTTCAGTCCTTTCGTCCCTATAAGAGTCATATCTGCCCAGGGATAGAGGAAAGGGAAGAAGACTGCAGCAGGCAGCCCATTCCCAGGAACAGAAGCGTTCCACCGCTTCTGACAAGCTCTCAGCATGACGCTGAGACCGTACAGGACCCCTGGATCCTACAAGTAGTATCCCAGGGGTACAGTTTGGAATGTCGAGACGTTTCCCCTGCGCAGGCTCCTGAAGTCTGCTTTACCAAGGTCTCCCTCCGACAAGGAGGCAGTATGGGAAAAAATTCACGAGCTGTATTCCCAGCAGGTGATAATTAAATTACCCCTCCTACAACAAGAAAAGGGGGTATTATTCCACACTATATTGTGGTACTGAAGCCAGAAGGCTAGGTGAGACCTATTCTAAATCTAAAAAAATTTGAACACTTACAAAGGTTCAAATCAAGATGGAGTCACTCAGAGCAGTGATAACGAACCGGGAAGAAGGGGACTATCTGGTGTCCCGAGACATCAGGGATGCTTACCTCCATGTCCCAAATTTGCCCTTATCACTAAGGGTACCTCAGGTTCGTGGTACAGAACTGTCACTATCAGTTTCAGACGCTGCCGTTTGGATTGTCTACGGCACCCCGGGTCTTTACCAAGGTAATGGCCGAAATGATGGTTCTTCTTCGAAGAAAAGGCGTCTTAATTATCCCTTACTTGGACGATCTCCTGATAAGGGCAAAGTCCAGGGAACAGTTGGAGGTCGGAGTAGCACTATCTCGGATACTGTTACAACAGCAGGGGTGGATTCTAAATATTCCAAAATCGCAGCTGATCCCGACAACAAGTCTCCTGTGCTTAGGGATGATTCTGGACACAGTCCAGAAAAAGGTGTTTCTCCCGGAAGAGAAAGCCAGGGAGTTATCCGAGCTAGTCAGGAACCTCCTAAAATCAGTGCATCATTGCACAAGGGCCATGGTAAAAAAATGGTGACTTCCTTCGAAGCAATTCCAGTCGGCAGATTTCATGCAAGAACTTTTCAGTGGGATCTGCTGGACAAATGGTCCGGATCGCATCTTCAGATGCATCAGCGGATAACCCTATATCCAAGGACAAGGGTGTCTCTCCTGTGGTGGTTACAGAGTGCTCATCTTCTAGAGGGCCGCAGATTCGGCATTCAGTTTTGGATGTTGGTGACCACGGAGGCCAGCCCGAGAGGCTGGGGAGCAGTCACACAAGGAAAAAATTTCCAGGGAGTGTGATCAAGTCTGGAGATTTTTCTCCACATAAATATAGCTAAGGGTAAATTTATAATGCTCTAAGCTTAGCAAGACCTCTGCTTCAAGGTCAGCCGGTATTGATCCAGTGGGATAAAACATCACGGCAGTCGCCCACGTAAATAGACAGGGCGGCACAAGAAGCAGGAGGGCAGTGGCAAAAACTGCAAGGACTTTTCGCTGGGCGGAAAATCATGTGATAGCACTGTCAGCAGTGTTTCATTCCGGGAATGGAAACTGGGAAGCAGACTTCCTCAGTAGGCACGACCTCCACCCGGCAGAGTGGGAACTTCATGGGGAAGTTTTCCACATAATTGTAAACCGTTGGGAATTACCAAAGGTGGACATGATGGCGTCCCGTCTGAACAAAAAACGGGACAGGTATTGCGCCAGGTTAAGAGACCCTCAGGCAATAGCTGTGGACGTTCTGGTAACACCGTGGGTGTACCAGTCGGTGTATGTGTTCCATCCTCTGCTTTTCATACCTAAGGTACTGAGAATTATAAGACGTAGAGGAGTAAGAACTATACTCATGGCTCCGGATTGGCCAAGAAGGACTTGGTACCCGGAACTTCAAGAGATGCTCACAGAGGACTTATGGCCTCTGCCGCTAAGAAGGGACTTGTTTCAGCAAGTACCATGTCTGTTCCAAGACTTACCGCAGCTGCGTTTGACGGCATGGCGGTGGAACGCCGGATCCTAAGGGAAAAGGCATTCAGGAAGAGGTCATTCCTACCCTGGTCAAAGCCAGAAAGGAGGTGACCGCACAACATTATCACCACATGTGGCGAAAATATGTTGCGTGGTGTGAGGCCAGGAAGGCCCCACGAAGAAATTTCAACTCGGTCGATTCCTGCATTTCTTGCAAACAGGAGTGTCTATGGGCCTCAAATTGGGGTCCATTAAGGTTCAAATTTCGGCCCTGTCGATTTTTCTTCCAGAAAGAATTGGCTTCAGTTCCTGAAGTCCAGAAGTTTGTCAAGGGAGTATTGCATATACAACCCCCTTTTGTGCCTCCAGTGGCACTGTGGGATCTCAACGTAGTTCTGGGATTCCTCAAAACACATTGGTTTAAAACCAGTCAAATCTGTGGATTTGAAGCATCTCACATGAAAAGTGAACATGCTCTTGGACCTGGCCTGGACCAGGCGAGTGTCAAATTGGTGGTTTTTTTCTCAAAAAAGCCCATATCTGTTTGTCCATTCGGACAGGGCAGAGCTGCGGACTCGTCCCCAGTTCTCTCCCTAAGGTGGTGTCAGTGTTTCACCTGAACCAGCTTATTGTGGTGTCTTGCGCCTACTAGGGACTTGGAGGACTCCAAGTTGCTAGATGTGGTCAGGGCCCTGAAAATATAGGTTCCAGGACGGCTGGAGTCAGGAAAACTGACTTGCTGTTATCCTGTATGCACCCAACAAACTGGGTGCTCTTGCTTTTAAGCAGACTTTTGCTAGTTGGATGTGTAATACAATTCAGCTTGCACATTCTGTGGCAGGCCTGCCAAAGCCAAAATATGTAAATGCCCATTCCACAAGGAAGGTGGGCTCATCTTGGGCGGCTGCCCGAGGGGTCTCGGCTTTACAACTTTGCCGAGCGGCTATTTAGTCAGGGGCAAACACGTTTGTAAAATCCTACAAATTTGATACCCTGGCTAAGGAGGACCTGGAGTTCTCTCATTCGGTGCTGCAGAGTCATCCGCACTCTCCCGCCCGTTTGGGAGCTTTGGTATAATCCCCATGGTCCTTTCAGGAACCCCAGCATCCACTAGGACGATAGAGAAAATAAGAATTTACTTACCGATAATTCTATTTCTCGGAGTCCGTAGTGGATGCTGGGCGCCCATCCCAAGTGCGGATTATCTGCATTACTTGTACATAGTTACAAAAATCGGGTTATTATTGTTGTGAGCCATCTTTTCAGAGGCTCCGCTGTTATCATACTGTTAACTGGGTTCAGATCACAGGTTGTACAGTGTGATTGGTGTGGCTGGTATGAGTCTTACCCGGGATTCATAAATCCTTCCTTATTGTGTACGCTCGTCCGGGCACAGTACCTAACTGAGGCTTGGAGGAGGGTCATAGGGGGAGGAGCCAGTGCACACCACCTGATCCTAAAGCTTTACTTTTTGTGCCCTGTCTCCTGCGGAGCCGCTATTCCCCATGGTCCTTTCAGGAACCCCAGCATCCACTACGGACTCCGAGAAATAGAATTATCGGTAAGTAAATTCTTATTTTAATAATACTAAAGGTACACAAGGTCATAGAGGTATCTGCTGGTAATAAAAATGGGTTTAAATGGTGTCTTAGATACACATGTAAACCACAGGATTTGTCATCATGAAAAATAGCTGATAATAAATAAGTACACTGCTCAAAAAAATAAAGGGAACACTAAAATAACACATCCTAGATCTGAATAAATGAAATATTCTTATTAAATACTTTGTTCTTTACATAGTTGAATGTGCTGACAACAAAATCACACAAAAATTATCAATGGAAATCAAATATATTAACCCATGGGGGTCTGGATTCGGAGTCGCACTCAAAATTAAAGTGGGAAAAACACACTACAAGCTGATCCAACTTTGATATAATTTCCTTAAAACAAGTCAAAATGAGGCTCAGTAGTGTGTGTGGCCTCCACGTGCCTGTATGACCTCCCTACAACACCTGGGCATGCTCCTGATGAGGTGGCGGATGGTCTCCTGAGGGATCTCCTCCCAGACCTGGACTAAAGCATCCGCCAACTACTGGACAGTCTGTGGTGCAACATGGCGTTGGTGGATGGAGCGAGACATGATGTCCCAGATGTGCTCAATTCAATTCAGGTCTGGGGAACGGGTGGGCCAGTTCATAGCATCAATGCCTTCGTCTTGCAGGAACTACTGACACACTCCAGCCACATGAGGTCTCGCACTGTCTTGCATTAGGAGAAACCCAGGGCCAACCGCACCAGCATATGGTCTCACAAGGGGTCTGAGGATCTCATCTCGGTACCTAGTGGCAGTCAGGCTACCTCTGGCGAGCACATGGAGGGCTGTGCGGCCCCCAAAGAAATGCCACCCCACACCATTACTGACCCACTGCCAAACCGGTCATGTTGGAGGATGTTGCAGGCAGTAGAACGTTCTCCTTGGCGTCTCCAGACTCTGTCACGTCTGTCACATGTGCTCAGTGAGAATCTGCTTTCATCTGTGAAGAGCACAGGGCGCCAGTGGCGAATTTGCCAATCTTGGTGTTCTCTGGCAAATGCCAAACGTCCTGCACGGTGTTGGGCTGTAAGCACAACCTCCACCTGTGGACGTCGGGCCCTCACACCACCCTCATGGAGTCTGTTTCTGATCGTTTGAGTAGACACATGCACATTTGTGGCTTGCTGGAGGTCATTTTGCAGGGCTCTGGCAGTGCTCCTCCTGTTCCTCCTTGCACAAAGGTAGAGGTAGCGGTCCTGCTGCTGGGTTGTTGCCCTCCTACGGCCTCCTCCACGTCTCCTGATGTACTGGCCTGTCTCCTGGTAGCGCCTCCATGCTCTGGACGCTACGCTGACAGACACAGCAAACCTTCTTGCCACAGTTCGCATTGATGTGCCATCCTGGATGAGCTGCACTAGCTGAGCCACTTGTGTGGGTTGTAGACTCCGTCTCATGCTACCACTAGAGTGAAAGCACCGCCAGCTTTCAAAAGTGACCAAAACATCAGCCAGAAAGCATAGGAGCTGAGAAGTGGTCTGTGGTCACCACCTGCAGAACAACTCCTTTATTGGGGGTGTCTTGCTAATTGCCTATAATTCCCACCTGTTGTCTATTCCATTTGCACAATAGCATGTGAAATTGATTGTCAATCAGTGTTGCTTCCTAACTGGACTGTTTGATTTCACAGAAGTGTGATTGACTTGGAGTTACATTGTGTTGTTTAAGTGTTCCCTTTATTTCTCTGACGTCCTAGTGGATGCTGGGTATTCCGTAAGGACCATGGGGTATAGACGGGCTCCGCAGGAGACTGGGCACTCTTAAAAGAAAGATTAGGTACTATATCTGGTGTGCACTGGCTCCTCCCTCTATGCCCCTCCTCCAGACCTCAGTTACTATCTGTGCCCGGCCAGAGCTGGATGCACCCTAGGGGCTCTCCTGAGCTTCCTAGAAAAGAAAGTATTTGTTAGGTTTTTTATTTTCAGTGAGATCTGCTGGCAACAGACTCACTGCTACGTGGGACTGAGGGGAGAGAAGCGAACCTACCTGCTTGCAGCTAACTTGGGCTTCTAAGGCTACTGGACACCATTAGCTCCAGAGGGATCGAACACAGGCCCAGTCCTCGGTCGTCCGGTCCCGGAGCCGCGCCGCCGTCCCCCTTGCAGAGCCAGAAGAACGAAGAGAAGTTGAAAATCGGCGGCTGAAGACTCCGGTCTTCATTAAGGTAGCGCACAGCACTGCAGCTGTGCGCCATTGCTCCCTTAGCACACCACACACTCCGGTCACTGATGGGTGCAGGGCGCTGGGGGGGGCGCCCTGGGCAGCAATTAGATTACCTTACTTGGCGAAAAGCACATAATACAGTCTGATAAACTGTATATGTGCATTAACCCCCGCCATTAAAGTACATATAAGGACAGAAGCCCGCCGCTGAGGGGGCCGGGCCTTCTTCCTCAGCACACCGGCGCCATTTTCTCTTCACAGCTCAGCTGGAAGGAAGCTCCCCAGGCTCTCCCCTGCAGTATCCTGGTACACAAAGGGTAAAAAAGAGAGGGGGGCACATAAATTTAGGCGCAAAACTGTGTATATAAGCTGCTATAGGGGAAAAATCACTCAGTATAGTGTACATCCCTGTATTATATAGCGCTGTGGTGTGTGCTGGCATACTCTCTCTCTCTCTCTCTCTCTCTCTCTGTCTCTCCAAAGGGCCTTGTGGGGGAACTGTCTTCAAATAGAGCATCCCCTGTGTGTGTGGTGTGTCGGTACGCGTGTGTCGACATGTCTGAGGTAAAAGGCTCCTCTAAGGAGGTGATAGAGCGGATATGTGTGTGGGAGGGTGTCTCCGTCGACAACGCCGACACCTGTTTGGATATGTGTAAGTGCTGAGGTAAAATTATTGCACAAAAGGTTAGGGAACAGAAAGGAAATCTACCCTGGTCTGTCCCTATGTCACAGAGTCCTTCAGAGTCTCTCTATGTTCACTATCCAAAATAACAAAGTATCGACACAGAGTTTAACTCCACTGTCGACTACGATAATGCAAAGTTACAGCCAAGAGGGCTAAAAGATATTCAATATATGATTATTGGAATAAAAGATGATTTGCATATCACTGATGACTCATCTGTCCCTGACACGAGAGTACACATGTTAAGGGGAAGAATGCTGAGGTAAATTTCCCTCCTCTCATGAGGAAAAAGAGCGGGAATCTCCAGACAAGAGACGGCAGCTTCCCACAAGAGAATTCTCAGGCTGTATCCTTTCCCCACTAGGGCCAGGATGTGTTGAGAATCTTCCCTTTGGGTGTCCTGTTTGCACTAGCTATTCTCAGGGATCCTGCAGATAGTGTGCACATTCTAGTATACTACCCAGACCGGCGATTGTGTCGGCATGGGTTTATAGCGCTGTGGCAACGTGGACAGGTACCTTATCAGCAGAGATTGAGACCCTAGTATGCATATAAATATTTTAAGATGCTGTCTTAAGTGATAGATATATAATTATAAAGCATGCCCAAAGGGACATGAGTATACTGGGTCCTAGAGACAAAAGCTATGTCGATTTCTGCTTGACGTGTCCTGTAGAATATACATTGGACAGATGATGCCGACTTAAGAGGCATATGGAAGGCTGAGGATTGTGTGGAGAAAGGTTCTCGGGCCTGGTCTCCACAGCTATAGCTGGTAATTCTGATATTTTGCCTTATATTCCTGCACAGCCTAGGAAAGCACGACATTATTAAATGCAGCTTTTTGAATAAAGAAACAAGAAAGTCTGAGGTGCGTCCTTTCTTGTCAGAGCCGGGGGCAGAGGAAAGAAGCTGTACAACACAGCTAGTCCCCAGGAACAGAAGTCCTCCCCGGCCTCTACAAAAATCCACCGCATGTCGCTGGGGCTCCACAGGCGGAGCTAGGCCCGGTGGGGACACGCCTTCGTAAGTTCAGCCACAAGTGGGTTCACTCCCTGTTAGATCCCTGGGCAATAGAAATTGTATCGCAGGGATACAGGCTGGACTGTGAGAAGATGCCCCCTCACCGAGGACCCGGCGGGCTTCCCCCCAAGAGAGGGAGCCAGTGTTAACTGCAGTTCGTAAATTGTATCTTCAACAGGTGGTGGTCAAGGGTCCCCTCCTTCAACAAGAGGGTGTTATTATTCGACCATGTTATAATCCCGAAACCAGACGGTTCGGTTAGACCCATATTGTATTAAAATCCCTGAACATATACCTGAAAAGGATCAGGTTCAAGATGGAATCGCTAAGTGCGGTCATTGCAAGCCTGAAATGAATCGGGACATAAGGGATGCATACCTTTTGTGTCCCCATTTATCCACCTCATCAGGCGTACCTCAGAATTGCGGTACGGGATTGTCATTACCAATTTCACCAAGGTAATGGCGGATATGATGGTGCTCCTGCGGAAGCAAGGTGTCACTATTATCACATACTTGGATGATCTCCTCATAAAAGCGAGATCAAGAGAGCAGTTGCTTGACAGCGTATCACCTTCTCTGGAAGTGAAACGGCAACACGACTGGATTCTATATATTCCGAAGTCGCAGTTGGTTCCTACAGCTCATCTGCCTCGCCTAGGCATGATCCTAGACACAGACCAGAAGAGGGTTTATCTCCCGATAGAGAGAGCTCAGGAGCTCATGACACTGGTCAGGAATCCATTTAAAACCAAAACAGGTGTCAGTGCATCACTGCACTCGAGTCCTGGGAAGGATGATGGCATCATACGAGGCCATCCCCTTCGGCTGGTTCCATGCAAGGACAATGGAACTTACTGGACAAGTGGTCCGGATCACATCTTCAGATGCATCGGTTAATCACCCTATCCCCCAGGGCCAGGGTGTCTCTCCTGTGGTGGCTGCGGAGTGCTCACCTTCTCGAGGGCCGCAGATTCGGCATTCAGGACTGGGTCCTGGTGACCACGGATGCAAGCCTCCGGGGTGGGGGGCAGTTACACAGGGAAGTAAATTCCAAGGTTTGTGGTCAAGCCAACAGACTTGCCTTCACATCAATATCCTGGAACTAAGGGCCATATACAACGCCCTAAGTCAAGCGGAGTTCCTGCTTCGCGACCAACCGGTTCTGATCCAGTCAGACCGCAGGAGCTCATGTAAACCGCCAGGGCGGCACAAGGAGCAGGGTGGCGAGGGTAGAAGCCACCAGAATTCTTCGCTGGGCGGAGAATCAAGTAATCGCACTGTCAGCAGTATTCATTCCGGGAGTGGACACGACCTCCACCCGGGAAAGTGGTGACTTCATCAGGAAGTCTTCACGCAGTTTTGCAAATTGATGAAAACTTCCTCAGGTGGACTACATGGTGTCCCACCTCAATAAAAAGATAAAAAAGGTTTTACGCTGGGTCAAGGGACTCTCAGGCGATAGCTGTGGTCGCACTAGTAACACCGTGGGTGTTCCAGTCGGTCTATATATTCCCTCCTCTTCCTCTCAGACCCAAGGGCTGAGAATTGTAATAAACGGAGGAGTGTGAACAATATTCTTTGCTCCGGATTGGCCAAGAAGGACTCGGTACCCGGAACTGCAAGAAATGCTCTCAGAGGACCCATGGCCTCTGCCTCTCAGTCAGGACATGTTGCAACAGGGACCCTGTCTGATCCAAGACTTACCGCGGCTGCGTTGGACGGCATGGCGGTTGAATTCCGGATCCTAGCGGAAAAGGGCATTCCGGATGCAGTTATTCCTACGCTGATAAAGGCTAGGAAACACGTGACAGCAAGACTTTTTCACTGTATATGGCGAAAATAGGTTGCTTGGTGTGTGGCTGGGAAGGCCCTACAGAGGAATTCCAGGGGGGTCGATTCCTGCACTTCCTACAGTCAGGAGTGACTATGGGCCTAAAATTAGGATCCATAAAGGCCAAGATTTCGGCCCTATCCCTTTTTCTCTCAAAAAGAACTGGCTTCACTGCCTGAAGTTCGGACGTTGTTACAGGGGTGCTGCATATTCAGCCCCTTTTGTGCCACCAGTGGCACCTTGGGATCTTAACGTGTGTTGGATTCCTAAAATCCCACTGGTTTGAGCCACTTAAGACCGTGGAGCTAAAATATCTCACGTGGAAAGTGGTCATGCTTTTGGCCTTAGCTTGGACTAGGCGTGTGTCAGAATTGGCGGCTTTGTCATGTAAAAGCCCATATCTGATCTTCCATATTGAAAGGGCAGAATGGAGGACTCGTCCCCAATTTCTCCCTAAGGTGGTATCATCGTTTCAATTGAACCAACCTATTGTGGTGCCTGCGGCTACTAGGGACTTGGAGGATTCCAAGTTGCTGGACGTAGTCCGGGCCCTGAAACTTTATGTTTCCAGGACGGCTAGAGTCAGAAAAACTGACTCGCTATTTATTCTGCATGCACCCAACAAGCTGGGTGCTCCTGATTCAAAGCAGATTATTGCTCGCTGGATCTGTAGCACGATTCAGCTTGCACATTCTGCGGCTGGACTGCCGCATCCTAAATTAGTAAAAGCCCATTCCACGAGGAAGGTGGGCTCTTCTTGGGCGGCTGCCCGAGGGGTCTCGGCTTTACAACTTTGCCGAGCTGCTACTTGGTCGGGTTCAAACACTTTTGCAAAATTCTACAAGTTTGATACCCTGGCTGAGGAGGACCTTGAGTTTGCTCATTCGGTGCTGCAGAGTCATCCGCACTGTCCCGCCCGTTTGGGAGCTTTGGTATAATCCCCATGGTCCTTACGGAGTACCCAGCATCCACTAGGACGTCAGAGAAAATAAGAATTTACTCACCGGTAATTCTATTTCTCGTAGTCCGTAGTGGATGCTGGGAGCCCGTCCCAAGTGCGGACTCTCTGCAATACATGTATATAGTTATTGCTTAACTAAAGGGTTATTGTATGAGCCATCTGTTGAGAGAGGCTCAGTTATTGTTCATACTGTTAACTGGGTATAGTTATCACGAGTTGTACGGTGTGATTGGTGTGGCTGGTATGAGTCTTACCCTGGATTCCAAATCCTTTCCTAGTAATGTCCGCTCTTCCGGGCACAGTTTCCCTAACTGAGGTCTGGAGGAGGGGCATAGAGGGAGGAGCCAGTGCACACCAGATATAGTACCTAATCTTTCTTTTAAGAGTGCCCAGTCTCCTGCGGAGCCCGTCTATACCCCACGGTCCTTACGGAGTACCCAGCATCCACTACGGACTACGAGAAATAGAATTACCGGTGAGTAAATTCTTATTTTTTTTTGAGCAGTATATAATACTTATCGTGCTACCCAGTGTTCCTGAGACTGGGTCCAGTGCACAAGGACCAACAGTATCCACAAGGACGTGCGTTTTGCCTGATAGGGCTGGTTCACCTTTATTCTCCTTTATTTCTTCACTGGTCATTTCGGTTTCTGCTAGTTCCCTAAAGAACCATAATATCTGTTAAATCTCCTAGCACTGTCCTAGGTTTAATATGTATGTTCCCATGATCACAGATTTAGGAAACTAACTTTTTTTGTGCCATTTTGTCACAGCTTTAAAGTCCTGTTTGGACCTCGCGATCTTCTGATAGTGGAGCAGTTTCCAACTCTTTGGCCATGTTCTCTTGCTTATACAAAACAGTCAAATGTGGGGTAGAGGGAATTTTTGACTCAGCAGATACTGCAATTTGTTGCTAGGTTACTGACATCTATCTTAATTTGACTTACTATTGCAGGGACTAGTATTTTATACCAAAGGGTTTGGACCTCTTACATTCATTGTGTGAACAGGAATCCTACCATTTCTGCCTCGTTTGCAGAGTTGGGCCTTGACTTTCGCTTGAGCCTGAAGCCGGGTACAGACAGATTATTTGGACGATCTATCGTTCTGTTGCAGATTGGTATGATTTATCAACCAAATCGCTCAGAGTGTGTACCCGCGATTACACGCTCCCGTGGTTCATTCCCTGGGTTGCCCTGTCGGGTGTGCTGCATGCCCAATAGGACCAGTTACATGCATTTTAAATGTGGCAGTCAAGATTACTTTGCGCCGTCGTCCACAGTATCGCGCGGTGTGTTCGGACGGTGCAACATCGTTTAGTAAGGACATCGCTTAATGTGTACTGAGTATTAGATCCTTGAAAGTTTAGGAATCAACGTTTGTGTGTTGTTGTTGTTGTCCCCCAAGTCATCTTGGGTCTAATTATATCTAGTGCAGTGCTGTGGAATATTGCCTGCTAGATGAGCCAGTTTTTCCTTGCTTGGTTGGTTACGCTATAAAAGGGTGACCTGTTGTATGGGTATGGTTCATAGGGTCGACCACACTTAGGTCGGCAGTGTCTAGGGTGACCACTATTGGTCGACAGTAACTAAGTCGACACCCAAAATAGGTCGACATGACAAAAGGTCGACATTAGTTTTGTTTTTGTTTTTTTAAATGTGTTTTTTTCGTAGAGTGACCGGGAACCCCAATTAGTGCACTGAGTCCCCTCGCACTTCGGGCAAGTACATGCAACAGGTTACCGTTCCCAATTATAGTCCGCATGGATCGTAAAGTATAGTTCAAAAAAATGTAAAAAAAATTGCGAAACACTCATGTCGACCTTGTTACATCGACATTTTGTCATGTCGACCTTGTAACCCTTTCGACCTAGTGACTGTCGACCTAAGTGTGGTTGACCTAGAGACCGGATACCTGTTGCATGTAGTCTCCCTGTCATACTGTGAGCTAGACCCAGCCTGGTCAGCATGAAACTGAACTCTGTGGAATCAAGCTGTATACGTAAGAATCTACCTTCTGTATTTAGCCATCAAAAGTAGCCATTTCTGGGATGGTAGCTTCCATAGTTTTAGCTGTCATCTTGGTACAATTGTTTTAATGTGTCTCCTATATGAGGGGTCATAAGTACTTTGCAATATGACTTCCTGCTTTACATAGCAGGAATGCTTCCTTTAGGAAACCTGGCTCTATCTCACATACCTTCAGTTAGCTCTTTCTAAGAATTTGTTCAGATGTTGTTCAGAGTTTTTGATATACTTTTAACGTAAGTTCGTATTTGTCTATGTATACTGTTTTGACATGGTGTTTTCTGTAATTCTAGGGGCATTCCTGCAATGGTAGATTTTGCTGCGATGAGAGATGCTGTGAAGAAACTCGACAAAGATCCTGCATTTGTGAATCCAGCCTGTCCCACAGACCTTATCGCAGATCATTCTTTGCAGCTGGATTTCACTAAATGGTATTGAGCTTTACACAATGAATGAACGTCAGTTGTATGTGGGGTTCCAGAACAGCTACATTTCTGCTTGATATTTCAAAATTATTTGAATCACCTCTTAAATGGGTGATGTAAATATAGCATATCCTGTCCTATCATTTCTGTGGGAATTTTATACAGGTTATGCTCTACAAGCATCAATACTCACTTATCTGAAGTACTCATTCTGATGTTGTTTTGATTAGGAAATATTATCCCTGCAGAAGGGAGTATTTATTAGAGCGTGTTTCTCAAACCTGATCCTCCTGGAACTCTACAGTGCGTATTTTCCAGATTATTTAGCAGGGATACAGGTGTAGTAACTGACTAACATAATATATATATATGTGGAACTAATTATTCCTGAGGATACCTTGAAAGAGATTGCTCGGCCAAACTACCAGGGTCTTGCGTATGTCAGAAAGGCACCAACCCCGGATCACGTCCCTGGGTCGGTGCCCCTGCTGTTAACCAGGGTTTTTTCCAGGACACTTGTCCTGGGTAGGCAACCCAGCTTAAGTCTGAATGGTGCGACACAGGATTTTACTCCCAGGTCCCACCTGGAAAACTCTGATTTACCGGTCGGACATGTATGTACAGCATGTGTGTGTATGTATATGTGACATGAGAGTAGCCTGGAAGTTCTGGCTTGTAGAAAGTCAGGGAAGACCTGGCTTATGTTTGAAAGGTGTCGACCCGGGAATTTCCCTGGTCTCAGGTGTAGTGTGAAAGGGGGGCAGCTGTTAAACCCAGGTTTATTCTGAGCTGAAAAACCCGGATCTGAGCAGGGAAATTCCTGGGTCACGTGTCTTGAAAGTGGGGTAAGACATAAAAGAGATGGAGTAATGAAGAGTGTTAGTGCAGATTACTAACAATTACAGACTGCTCAATGATTATTTCTCCTTCATCCACTAGGGGCCACTGGAGTGTAGTTACAATGGGGAGATAGTAGGTGGTATTGGTAGCTGGCACTTTAAAAATTCTCACACTGTGGCTAGCTCCTCCCCTACTATCTCCCCTCCAAGCCAGTCTTAGTTAAGTGCCCGAGGTAGCTGGTTCACTTGGGTTTAGCTGAAGAATTTTCTTCTTTTTTCTTTATTATTTTATTTTTCTTACACACACTCACAGACTGGCAGCTCTGCCACTGCCAGTCTGCACCGTGGGAGCTGCCGGCGGGGTCCCATCGCAGCTGCGTGTGGCTAGGGATGGGCCCCGGCTGAGGGAGACACTGAGCTCTCCTGAGTTGGCGGACACCGCTGCGTGCGGCGCGTGTCGCGGCCACTCCATCCAGCAGAAGATTCCGGCAGCATGGCAGCGGTGAGTATCAAAAAATGGTCGGACACCGCTGCGTGCGGCTTGTGTCGGGACCACCCCACCACAGAAGATTCCGGCTGGACGCCGCTGCGTGCGGCGTGTGTCGGGGCCGATCCACCAAGAACACAGTGGTGAGTGAAGTATACTTTATTTGTGGTGGCTATGTATGTTTTTAGAGCAATGCACTGTTTATTGTTGTACAACCCACTCCAGAAGGGCTCTCTGGGGCTGTAATGTACTTTATTGTATCCTTACCTGTCCTCCTCATGGAGAAACAGACAGGATGATTGGGGGAGGCTGAGTATGTGTTTATACAACCCTGACTGAAAAACGGGTGTGTGTCATTCTGATAACCCTCTGCTCCCCCAGCTCCCCGCACCCCCCGCACAGATCCCCACTCAGCGCGACTCACAGAGCCGGCACAGGGATCCCGCTCGAGCGCAAAGCAATGTTTAAATTTGGCGCCTTGTACGGAGGGGGCGGAGCTAAGTCCCGCTCTGTAAAGCGAGCTCAGCGCTCCCTGCTCCCAGGCGGCGACTCGCGCTCTGTTCAGCGCAACACTCCCCGGCGGCGGCTAGCAGATACAGGGCTCTACTAGCGCTGTATAGCGGGCTCAGCGCTCAGCGCTCCCCGGCGGTGACTCGCAGGCCCAGCGGAGGGTACAGCTCGCTTCCCGCTTAGTTTTGCAATAAGGCGCCATAGCCGGGGGGCGGAGCTAACTCCTGCTCTGTACAGCGGGCTCAGCATTCTCCGCTCCCCGGCCACTGTTATAGTGTAATAGGCATTTATGTGAGTTAAATGGGGAGAATGTGATATAGTCAGAGTGGCTCAGCACTAATCCAGTTATCCACTATATAGATTTTATCGCATAGCCCAGAGGAGTTTCACTCTGGCGGCCATTTCCTCCCTGCACAGACCTGGCTTCATATTTGCAGTGTCTCCTATAGCCCAGTGGGCTAATCTTGCATACTCAGAGACAAATACAAATAAAGTCCCAGGTATATTAACAGTTAACCTGCTTTACTCAGCGGGCTCCCAGGTCTCCCCGTCGCTAGGCAACAGCTCTGGGATTTGTAACTTTTCGATACTTCAGGCTGCTGAAATATAGATACATTCCTCCTGCAGTAGAGTCCTCTACCCAGCATTTTCCTACTTGCAAATCAGGGAACCTGCTCTATTACAGTAGCTGGGACTCAGCTCAATAATAATTAAAAGGATCTACTGTGCAGTATTTATTTACCTACGGTGTGTGTGTATATATACATATATAGTTATGTTTGTGCATGTATATATATAGATATATATATTTAAGTGCGTGTAGGTATGTATATAGATAAATCCATAAAATACCAGATATAGGGGATAAAAGCCTACGGCCACACCACCCTGAACACGCCCGATCTCGTCTGATCTCGGAAACTAAGCAGGGTCAGGCCCGGTTAGTACTTGGATGGGAGACCGCCTGGGAATACCAGGTGCTGTAGGCTACTTCCGCAATGTTTTCTAATAACAACATCTTGCACATAACATTTTCCCCCATCTTTCTCACAGGCTGGTCACCATTTTGAAAAGCCAGCGGAACCTCAGAGAAACATCTGGTGCACCTTAATTAGCGGTACACTAAATACAGGGCGGGGTGTTGCCTTCCCTTTATTATTCCTTGTTGTCACTAGTTACTAATGCTATTTGTAATTGTGGAATGCGTGTAAGGCATCAGACAAATAGCGCTGCGGCTCAGTACGCTAGTAGCGGGTATCTGAATAGGGGTTTGACTCCAAACAAAACTTTAAGGAGAACTCCTATAGCCTAGGGCTAAGACTCCTGTCCCACAGCGCAGCGTTGCTGGTTCAGGTCTCCGCTGCTCCAGAAAGTTTATTTTAATCGTATCGGTCACTACACATTATAGTGCACACCTTACGTAGGGCTCTGTTTATTTAACCCACCTTTTCTCCTTTCGTTTGTCTCTCCTGGGATAGTCGAAGAATTCCCTCTTAGGTGTGAAGTATGCGGCGGAGCCATCTGCTTCGCCCTCCACGCACCTGCACACCCCTGTTTGATCAATGATGCAGGTAATGTCACTATTAACCAGACAATAACTCATGGTTTCCAAGGTCACAGGATCAAATCACAGCGGGACCAAACACACCTTTCCAAAAAGAAACTTTGCTAACATTCCATGCATTACTGATGTCTGTTTTCTGTGGATCTGAACCAGTGTCTCAGAATATACAGGTACATAATACAGCAGTTCATCTGATACTGCAGGTAAAGGAGGAGGACACGTCAAGTCCATCAGGGTTCCACGCCATTGACGAAAATGACAGCGACTGGTTCAGTTTCGGATGAGCTGGGCAGGCTCCGGTAGGCGGCCGACAGACACCCGAATACGCAATATCAGGTATCAAACAAGGTTTGTTTTCCTATCTTTTCCCCGCAGATGGCAGGAGATGGTATCAGAACCTCTCTAGGGTATACACCTCGGTGTATCGCTGGTCCATCAAGCCGCCGTTTTCCTGAGGCAACCTTGCTCAGGGATCCATCGACATATGCGGCAGCATGGTTCTACCGTATCCGGAGCAGGTAGGTTGGGGAACAATTGTCCTCTAGGTTACAGGATGCTTCGCATCAGGATCAATTGATACTTTGATACAGGTCAGAATCACGATTCTGCTTTATGTTCCTTGGAGGTCTCCATGTCTACAGACTCGGACCCTGCATCTTCGCTTGGGCTGTCTTAACCCGACGACCTCTGGGGCTGCGACAGTGACAAGTAAACATGAAATCCTACGGGGCAGATGGTTCTGGGGAAGGAACTTTCTGCAGGATTTCTTGAACCAATGGAGGTAGGTCCACTTTGATTTCTCCTACTACTGCCCCAGCTCCAAGACAGACCTTTACTGGTCTTCCCTTTAGATTTTTTCGTGCCCTTTCAGGTTTTTGACTCCACACGGGTGATATCTTCGTCGCCAGGGGTTCTCAGGGTAAAAAGGCTGAAGCAGAGGTTCAACATCCTCAGTCCAGTCTGATTTTATGTCATCCTATACACCCATTACACCTGCAGGGTCCCAGGGTAGGCGCAGGTCGATGGGAGAAGGCTTGGGCGGTTACAACCGTCTCAGGAGTCCCTCGGCATAGGTCGGCTGATTTACGATGACAAGAGAGTCATACTGCAGGCTGCGCTCCATAGGTTTCTAACCGCAAAGGGTGTTGATCCCTGTTTTTCACATATCATTTGAATTAGGACAGTTCTCAGGCCTTTGTTTTCTTTTCACGTTCCGAAGCCAAGTGGCTCGGACAGGCCTATTCTGGCCTTACAATCCTTTTAGTCTGTGATTGCTAGTTTAAACAAGAAAGGGAGTTTTACGTGTCCCTTGTCTTCAGAGATGCCTGTTTACTGATTTCCGTTGGACAGGCTTTTCTCAGATTCCCCCTTAACAGGATTCTCATTTTCACTGTAAGTCCTTTACTCTTCTCTCTTCCGCTCCCACAGAGTTTAGGAAGATAACAGAATAACTCTTTTTCAAGGGCAGTGGGTGACGTTGGTTCCCTAATGGGACAATTTACTGCTACTATCCCACTCTGTACATTAGGTGGCTTCTGAATATCCGGAGGATCCACGAGCTTCTGATTCGACACAGATCCAATTTATGCTCCGCATAGACGTTTCTCAACACGGTCCGTCAGAGGTTTTTTTCATTCCTCGGCACCAGAGACTCGATTTCTTCAGTCAAGTTGCGACGTAATGAGTGGTCGCCTCCATTCCTCTCGGAACGGGGGACAACAATCTTGTTTCCAGATCAAGCCACCAGGTCAGACTCCTGGGTGAGGGAACATGCCCCGGAGTTTTGTCAGCTGGTCCGCTGTGGGCGGAGATTTCGGATCGACCTCAGGGCGTTCTGACTGACTCTTTAACCCTTTATTACTCTCGGACGGCAGTAGCCGTGGAGGCCCTCAGGGCTCCGGGGAGTTTTCTGGTTATTCTATCCTGCCTCCTTTTCTATTTCTACTTCATGTTCAGTAACACAGGAGGGGATTATGCGTGCTAGTCCTCTCGGTGGCGCTGGTTGGGCCACGCATGACTTGAAGATACAGATACGCCTGTTGTCAGTAGAGGAGCCTTGGCTCCTACCTCGACTGGACTGTCTACTTCAACAGGCTCCTTTTTTCTCCTTGTTCAATTTTACACTGGTTTCGGTTACCCGTGTGACTGTTCACGAGACCTCAGAAGGGAGGAGTTCCCTAGTTCGGTTAGGCCTACTGGGCTCCGATTTCAGAAGTCTATTACCTCTTCTCGCTTTTGCCACTTTGGGAAAACTTTATGGAACATAATGAAGATAAAAGGGGTTTTTTCCCCCTTCTTCCAGTTACCATTCATCTTTGGTTTCTCTGGGAGGTTTTTTGCTCCGCTGCGCTTCAAACCACACTGACCGGAATTTTAGGTCTCTGCCTTTTTCGCTTTTCTTCCAAATGAGATTAGCCTAGCGGCCGTAAGTTCGGCCTCTTGTTCAGGGAGTACTCTATTGGCAACTCCCCGGGCTCGGCTTCGGCCTCAGCGGTCGTTTCTTCCAGAGGGGAGGTCCATTTTTCATATAAATCTGACACTAGTGGTTTTCAATCCTCTCTGAATGTTGTCAGGGCTCGTCAACTCTCTCTACAGAGGTCTCAGGCTATTCGATGAAGTGTTTTTTCTTCTTTGCTCTGGACGATGCTCCCGTACTAAATAGCCGGGGCCCCAGCATATGCTGGACAGTTGGATACATCTGATCATCAGACAGTCTTCTTGGCGGTTACTAGGGAACCTCCGTTTTCCATTTCAGCGCGCTTTACGCGCATTGTAAGACCTTCGTGGGCAGCCGCCCGCGGGGTCTCCATGAATATTTTGTCGGGCGGCTACTTGGTCAAACCGACATTCGTTTTGTCAAATTCTACAAGTTTGACACTTTTACGGCCTCTGCATCACTGTTTGGCCGAGCAGTTTTTACAGGACTCTCAGCGCTTTCCCACCCGTTTTTTGGGAGCTCTGGGACGTCCCCATTGTAACTACACTCCAGTGGCCCCTAGTGGATGAAGGAGAAATCAGGATTTTGGTACTTACCGATAAATCCCTTTCTCCGATTCCACAGGGGCCACTGGACGCCCGCCCAGCGCTGTTTCTCCTGATTTTTGTTTGATTAACGATTGCAGATCACCATATGACTGCTTGTTGGGTTCAGGCTAGCCTGGTTTTTTGTCAGGTTCTGTTCCAGGTTTAGTTTGTGTTCGCCTGGTTTACAGGGCGTCGTTAACCTCCTCTACCTTACGGTTTGTTTATTACAGCTCTCCTCGGGCACAGTTTAACGTAGACTGGCTTGGAGGGGAGATAGTAGGGGAGGAGCTAGCCACAGTGTGAGAATTTTTAAAGTGCCAGCTACCAATACCACCTACTATCTCCCCATTGTAACTACACTCCAGTGGCCCCTGTGGAATCGGAGAAAGGGATTTATCGGTAAGTACCAAAATCCTGATTTTTGTAATGGCCACCACTTATTTCCAGTGATGCATTGGAGCTCGGTGCCGAGGTACATAGCAAGTTTCAGAAGCTGCTTCTGACCCTACACAGTCTAGTACCATTGTACCTTAACAATTGCCACAAAGGAATAATATGATCTTCCTGTAGGAAAATTACAATAAATCAGCTTGTAACTGAAAAGGTAACATCCTCAGTTTGGTATATTGATACATTGATTCATCTGCGTCCTGAATGGATGTCCAATCCAAGAGTACATAATTCACTTATGTTCTGATGGTAAATACATTCCATTGCAAGGCTATGTTAGAGGTTCAGAAATAGTTCAGCTACAGTAGGTTTCAAGCATGTATCACTATTCTATGTTTTAATTACCTGAATCATTCGAACTTCTATAAGAGGAGTCACATTGGTTTTTTCCTCACAGCAGTGCTGCACAGAGTGTCCCTGGTGCAGCCTTTATTGACCTACATCGACCGCCTTCCAAGCTGTCTCCTGCTAAATCAGTACCGTCTAAAACCCAGTGTAGAGGACAAAGTGGCTGTAAAGGAGCCTGCGATTCAAGAGCATCAAGCAGGAACTCTCGGGAACAGATTGAAAATACCCCAATGTTATGTCCTTTCCATTTGCAACCAATCCCAGAGTAAGGGTCTTGATGAATTTAATTTGCAGTATTGTGTTTGTTTTTTGTTGTTTTTTTGCTGTGCTTTTACCTTTTTACTCTGTTTTATAACTCTATTTCTGGTCCTTCCTATTATAGACCAGAAGCTGCTTTGAAAAGTCTTGAGATCGAATTTAACAGGAATAAAGAGAGGCTTCAGTTTTTCAAGGTAATGCAAAAACACTGGGCCTCGTATAGAGCTTGGGTCAAATGTACGTAGCACACAAATTAAGCGTCCCAGTATTTATAACTGCAGTTTACACTTGATCTACTATGCAACCCCTCTGATGTTCAACGGTTTTAATTTGCCCCACCTCAGGCGCAGCATGGTTTTGCCAAGGTGCAGAGCTGCCCCTTTGCTGAGTTGACTAACCCTAGATGAGCTCCATTTTGTCGCAAGCATTGGCTGGAAACTATTGATCTGCATCACACCATACATCTTTACAATAGTTATCAAAAATGGTATCTCTAAATGTTAGAAGTGCCAAAATAAAACAAGGAGACTTGAGAGAAACTGAGCAAGAGATAATGGGAGTTGCTTCTTGGTTACTTTATTACCATAGAGAAGCAATTGCATAACTCAGGAGTAAATCAGGGTCCAACTTCAGGTGCGAGTATCCTCTTAATATGATCAATGTATTAAATTAACATTTTATGTAAGTAACTTCTGGCTTCTAATTTCTGCATATTTTCTTCTTATAATGTTCTTGTGTCAAAGGTGTAAATGTATTATTTGTCGTTATGGGGGAGAAGTGGTATCGGCACATGTTATGTGCGCTATATCGTTTCTCCCCCATGCATGAGGTACATAATGGGCACCCCTGTCCATATTGGCACTGCTATATCTAAGATGAGTGCCGCTATAAGATCAGTGACGCTATAATAAATTTTCCCCCTAAGATTGGCTTAACAAAATAGTATCTACAATTACCAGTGTGTATGTATTTCTTTTCTATGGCATCCATAAGGGATACTGGGGTTCTTAATGCGATGGGGTATAGAAGGGGTCCAAAGGAGCCAGTGCACTTTAAATTTCTTCATCCGGGTGTGCTGGCTCCTTCCCGCTATGGCTCCTCCCAGAGGCAGTTTACAAAAAAGTGCCTTCAGGAGAGGATGCACGCTCTAGGAGCTCCAGAGGATTTTTCTTCACAACAGTATACCTGCACCGTGGAAGGTAGGGGTGGACGGTCACCGGCCTCTGTAAGGTGTCACATCTGCTTCCCCACTGCAGGACCACCGTCCTGAGAGGTTGTTAGTTCCGCGGGGCACTGCGCCTTGGCAGTCGCAATCGCAGCACACCGCACACCCCTAACAAAGCCTGAAGGTGACGTCAGTGGTGAGTACAAACCGGGGTCCCCCGCTAGGGGGGTCCCTCGGTTCTTGTTGCGGCAAAACGCGGGGGCGGCATACGGGACCCTCCATGGGGGGGACCTGCTTTAGCCAACCTGTGTACACTGACAGCGGTAATGCAAACTAGCAGCCGCTGTGATGTTTGCACATGATAGGGCTTTGCCAGTATAAATATTCTCTGTAGCTCCGGCGCCATTACAGGGGGCGGAGCTTCCTCTGAGCGGGACCAGCGTCCTTTTTGGCGCCTTCCTCCAGACACTCCGGGATACACAGGAAACTGGTACAGGGGTGTATTACAAGGGGGAGAGCCGCTATTGTACACAATTTAATGTCCTGAATAGGACAAGTAATCTGGTTTTAACTGTGATAAAACTATATTCAACCTGCAGATTTCCTAAGTCTGCAAGGCTGGGGTGTGCTGTCCTCCTCTCACTCTAGGTCTCCGTCTTACACGCATTAAGGGCAGGCTTGTTATTGTACTGGTCTGTGTGTGTGTGTGTGTCAGTGTTGCTGACACACACACACGCAGTCAAACACGCAGTATGCAAGGTTTGTCACTCCAGATTCTCCCCTTCTTCCACTGGTTCCCTATCGTGTGACCAATGCAGTCAGTCTTCCCAAATTAGTGTGGAGACTGGGGGGGTAGGATCAAGAGCCATACTGGCTCGGTGCCATAAAGACTATGATGACAGACATGTCATCTCGGATCAATGCTAATAAACAGACAACACAACAACTGCAACAGGCTGTTGCAGACCTGGCTGCTAAGGCTGATGAAAGACAGCCCCCCTCACTAGTTCAGGGCCTCTTAAACGTGGGCTGCCTGCTCTACTCTCAGAGTCTGATGAGGATATTCAGGAGGAGAGGGAGGAATTGGAACCTGATATAGAAGATTCCACTTCTGCACAGGGTATTGAGCATCTCATTCTTTCTATCAGGGATGTATTAAAAATCCCTCCTGATAAAAGATATCAGGTTATAAGGAAGTTTTTACGCTCTTTCCAATTTACACAAGAAGGTAGGAAACATTGGAAAGAACCCCCAGCTGTTGATGTCTCAGTCTCCCGCCTCTCTAAGAAGGTGGTACTACTGGCCCCTGGGTCTTTTTAGCTTAAAGACCCTAGGGACAGGAAAATAGAAACAACACTAAAGTCTATTTACACAGCGACTGGCGTATCACAAAGACCTGTGATAGCGGGTTGCTGGATGTCTCATGCCATCCATACCTGGGCGACTCAAATTCAAGAGGGCCTTGCGGGGGATATGCCCCTGGTCACTACGGTGACCCTCCTCAAACACATTTAGGACACTGCACGCGTGTTGTGTGACTCTCTCAAGGAAATAGGCACTATTAATGCTAGGACTACTACCATGGCAGTGTCGGCGCGCAGAGCTTTGTGGCTGCATCAGTGGATTGCGGAAGCAAATTCCAAGCGCAGTGTGGAGTCTCTCCCTTTCTCAGGGGAGTGTCTCTTCGGGGTTGAATCACATACATGGATTTCTAAGATCACTGCAGGGAATCCACGTTTCTCCCCTCATGGGCCCCACCGGCTAGGCGTTCCTACCAGGGGCTGTCCAACCAGTCCTTGCGGACCACCAGGTTCAGATTAAGAGCCAGAGGTGCCTCCAATGCGGCACGAGGCACCAGAGGTAAGTCAAGAAAACCAGCTGCTGCTGTTTCCCAAGAACCAGTGCAGTTTCCACAAAAGCCTCAGCATGACAGTGCCTCCACATCCCGAGGGGACCTCGAGGCGGGAGCTTGTCTGCACCACTTCTTCAGTCGCATCTGGGACGGATCTTGCCAGGATACCTTGGTAAGGGACCTCATTTCCCAGGGATACAAGCTGGAGTTCGACAGCACTCCTCCCCAACGATTTTTTAAATCAGGATTACCAGCTTTGGAGGATATACGGGTTACGCTGCAACAGGCTATCCTAAAGTTGGTCAAGTCAAAGGCCATTGTTCCATTACCACTGCCACAACATGGAGAGGGCTACTACTCCAACCTGTTTGTGGTGCCGAAACCGGATGGTTTGGTACGGCCCTTTCTGAATCTGAAATCCTTGAACCCTTACCTCAAGGTTTTCAAGTTCAAGATGGAATCCTTGAGAGCAGTGATTGCGGGCCTGGAGGAACGGGAGTTCCTGGTCTCTCTGGATATAAAGGAGGCTTATCTCCATATCCCCATTTGGCCGCCTCACCAGGCTTACCTGCAGTTTGCCCTGCTGAATGATCACTACCAGTTCCAGGCCCTACCCTTTGGCCTATCCACAGCCCCGAGGGTATTCACCAAGGTGATGACGGAGATGATGTTCCAACTTCGGGTCCAGGGGGTCAATATTGTCCCTTATCTGGACGATCTTCTGATAAAAGCAAGATCCATGGTGCTTATATTGCTCAATATCAACCGCATGATCCAACTTCTCTCACACCATGGGTGGATCCTCAATTTCCACAACTCCCACTTCGAGCTAACCCAGTGGCTCCTGTTCCTGGGAATGTGGCTGGATACTGTGGCCCAGAAAGTGTTCTTCCCAGAGGACAAAGCAAAAACACTTCAGGAGATGATACGACTAGTCCCACGACCTACTCTGATATCCATTCATCTTTTCATAAAGTTGTTGTAAAGATGGTAGCTTCCTACGAAGCCATTCAATACGGAAGGTTCCATGCCAGAACTTTTGGATCTCCTGAGCGAGTAGTCCGGATCACATCTTCAAATGAACCGGATAATTCAGCTGTCATCTCAGGCCAGGATGTCCCTGCTGTGGTGTCTACAGTCCTCCAACCTACTGGAAGGTCGCAGTTTTGGGATTCAGGATTGGATCCTCCTCACGACAGATGTGAGTCTGAGAGGAGAAGATGGGGAGTTGTCACCCAAGGGGCTCGGTTCCAGGGAAGATGGTCAACCGACGAAGCCCTTCTTCTAATCAACGTTCTAGAACTTCAGGCGATCTACAATGCTCTGCTCTGCTTCAAGCCTCTCTGCTCATGGATCGGGTAATCCAAGTTCAGTCGGACAACGCCACGACAGTGGCTACCATAAATCGACAAGGAAGGACAAAAAGAGCCTGCATGCGAGAGGTGTTAAAAATACTCCTCTGAGCAGAAAGAAACGCAAAAGCGATATCCGCCTTCTTCATTCCGGGGGTGGACAACTGGGAAGCAGACTTCCTCAGTTGCCACGATCTCCACCCGGGAGAGTGGGGTCTCCACCAACAGGTGTTTCATTAGATCATCGACTTGTGGGGCTGCCCACAGATAGACATGTTGGGTTCTCGACTCAACAAGAAGCTTCCCTGGTATTGCTCAAGAACCAGGGACCCTCAGGCGAGGGCAATAGACATCTCCTTGGCCTTATCGGTTGGTCTACCTGTTACCTCCGATGCCGTGTCTCCCGAGGGTGCTCAAACGAATCAGGAATCAAAGAGTCCACGTAATTCTGATTGCTCCAGATTGGCCTCTGAGGGCGTGGTATGCAGATCTTCTGGACATGTCCGTGACAGACCCTTGGCCTCTGCCACTGAGAAAAGATCTTCTGCAACAGGGACCGTTCGTCTACCCGGATTTACGGCGACTTCGTTTGATGGCTTGGAAGTTGAGCAGAGCATCCTAGTTCGCAAAAGCCTTTCCAAGAAGGTTATTGCAATCATGATTCAGAAAACCTGTAACGTCAAAACACTATCATCATATCTGGAGGATATATGTCTCCTGGTGCGAGGAACGCACATATCCACCTGTACTTACGTTTCCTGCAGGCTGGTGTGGATAAGGGCTTACGTCTGGGTTCCCTTAAGGTCCAGATTTCAGCTCTCTCAATTTTCTTCCAGAAGAAGTTGACAGTGTTGACAGAAGTTCAGACCTTCTTTCAGGGAGTTCTCCACATACAACCTCCATTTGTGCCGCCCACAGCACCCTGGGACTTGAATGTGGTGTTGGAATTTCTACAGTCCTCCTGGTTTGAACCTTTGATGACCGTAGAGGACAAGTACCTCACGTGGAAGATGGTGATGTTGATGGCCATGGCTTCTGCTAGACGTGTCTCAGAATTGGGGGCCCTATCGTGTAAAAGTCCCTACTTGGTCTTTGATGAGGACAGAGCTGAGCTCAGGACTAGACAGCAGTTGTTAGATGCTGTGAGGGGTGGTATTCATGTGACCGCCGGTCAGCTGACCGACAGTCACATGACCTCATCCACCAGCCCGACTGCTCACTATCCCGATGGTCGGCATGCCGACCAACGGGGACTATTTCCACTCGTGGGTGTCCACGACACCCATAGAGTGGGAATAGAACCAGTGGCGACCGCAGGTCGCCACCGAGCCCGCAGCGTGGCGAGCGCAGTGAGCCCGCAAGGGGCTTGCTGCACTCTCCCCTCCCCGCCGGGATCCCGGCGTCAGTAAGCTGACCGGCGGTCTCCTGACCGCCGGTCAGCCGTAATACACCCGCCGTGAGGGCCTTGAAGATCTATGTCAAGAGAACGGCTCTGATCAGAAAGACGGGTTCTTTGTTCATGCTGTATGATGCACAGAAAAAGGGTTGCCCTGCTTCTAAGCAGTCCATTGCTCATTGGATTAGGTTGACTATCCAACAGGTCTTTGTGTAGGCAGCCTTGCCCGTTCCACAGTCTCTGAAGGCCCACTCTACAAGATCGGTGGGGTCTTCCTGAGCGGCTGCCCGTGGAGTCTTGGCCTTGCAACTATGCCGAGCTGCTACCTGTCAAAGTCGAAAAATATCATGATGCATATCCTTTTGTACTAACCCCTAATGCACATGCACGCTGCTCGGGCACCTGGTCCCCCGTGCGTACACATACCCGCAAGTTGCGTAGGGGATGCTCTAGCGTCTCGTGCGCATATGATGTGTATTTACGGTGGAGTTTGTGAGCGTGTAGCGTGCGACTCGATCATAGCAGATTTAACCCAAATAGTGCATTTTGTAGTTAATATTCCCCTAGACCATGTCAGCGAGTATGATTAGTTTAAACAGTTCCTGGACAGAGAGATTCCTCTTTGCATGATAGGAAGGGTCAGATAAAGGTTGAAAGCTGATGTCTAGTATCCAGCTGTAGGGTATTTTGAGAGTAACATTCCGGTGTTAGTTAGAAGATTGCATGTTCCTGCGTATAGTTATGTGCAAAAGTAGAATATGAACATTGACTGTGTCTGCGGGGGGAGGATACCACCCACTAGAGCAGTTGGGGAAAGACACAGCCCACCTTTTCAATTCCACCTATGACCTCTCCTGTAATGTAAATGAACATCTGTGTCCAATAGACAAAGGGATTACAGTGACCATTGTATTGTTTTGGATGAAGTGAATAAATAGAGCTTGCAGCAGGCTTGGTCACACAAGACTCTGAAGGCTTTCTCCCTGATAGCTGAGGACTGAATTCAGGTTGCGCATGCGAAAGATTTCTCATGTATGTATATTCTCTGTAGTCATTATTCTCCATTATTCTGTTTAGATTTACTTGTTAGTTTGTAGTGTATGACTTGTATTGTTTTACCTTTTATTAGAATAATCCACGGCAGTGTTAGAGCTGCTGTGGTTTTAACCAAACCTGGTGTTGTGTTTTCACTTTCCTGCAAAGGGCTTTCTTAGCGTCTCAATCGCTCAAACAGCATACACATTGTTAAGGTTTTTAAGCGTTATATCATTACAGTATTTGACTACTAAGGTTTAGAGTATAAGCATATTCTTACTGTGTTTTATTAACAAGGTTTAAAGGTTATCTACTGTGTGTGCGCCCGCTGTGTGTATTCCGTACACTCAGCGCAGCGTGTGTACGCCAAGTGCGTACCACGTGCGGGACTCTGTACGCAAATAGCGTACAAAGTGCGTAGCACGTGGTCTAGCGGCCATAGCGGCTCCACGATAATAGTGTATAGCTTTATGTTTAAAGATAATAATTGACATTATCATACCTTTGTTGCCCTGGCAAGTTTGATGCCCTGGCCAAAGAGGATACCCAGTTTGGGCAGGCGGTACTGCAGGCGTCTCCGCACGTTCCCACCCATTCTGGATACTTTGGGACGTCCCCATCGTATTAAGTGAACCCCAGTATCCCTTATGGATGCCAGAGAAAATGGGATTTTAATTCATATCTGTAAATCCCTTTCTCGTAGTCCATAAGGGATACTGGGCGCCCGCCTTTGTGCGGTGACTTCTCTGCAGGTTTTTCTTTTTCAACAGTTACCTGTTCAGCTGTTGCTGTTTTGTTCCAGCCGTTGCTGGTTGTTTTATGTTATGGTGTGCTGGTGTGTGAATCTCACTACTGATTGTTATGTGCCTTCTCTCAAGTATGTCCTTTTTCCTTCGGGCACTATTTTACTTATAACTGCCTGTGGGAGGGGGCATAGCTTGGAGGAGCCAGCACACCCAGTTGAAGAAATTTAAAGAGCACTGGCTCCTTTGGACCCATCTATACCCCATCGTATTAAGTGAACCCCTGTATCCCTTATGGACTACGAGAAAGGGATTTACCGGTAGGTATTAAAATCCCATGGGTTTTTTTTTTTCAGTGGTGTTCAAAGGCTTTCCAGAATGTCACTGTTATTCCCCCAGAAACAGGGACTGTACATCAAGTAAATCTGGAGTATCTGTCCCGATTAGTCATGGAGGAAGGAGGAGTCTTTTATCCAGACAGTGTACTTGGTACTGACTCTCACATCACTATGGTGAATGGCCTTGGAATCTTGGGATTAGGTGAGTACATGTTTTTCGACTTTAATTACACCTCCTTGCATACCCTTAAATTAGTTTTCTCTAACGTCCTAAGTGGATGCTGGGGACTCCGTAAGGACCATGGGGAATAGCGGCTCCGCAGGAGACTGGGCACATCTAAAGAAAGCTTTAGGACTAACTGGTGTGCACTGGCTCCTCCCCCTATGACCCTCCTCCAAGCCTCAGTTAGATTTCTGTGCCCGACGAGAAGGGTGCACACTAGGGGCTCTTCTGAGCTTCTTAGTGAAAGTTTTAGTTTAGGTTTGTTATTTTCAGTGAGACCTGCTGGCAACAGGCTCACTGCATCGAGGGACTAAGGGGAGAAGAAGCGAACTCACCTGCGTGCAGAGTGGATTGGGCTTCTTGGCTACTGGACATTAGCTCCAGAGGGACGATCACAGGCCCAGCCTGGATGGGTCCCGGAGCCGCGCCGCCGGCCCCCTTACAGAGCCAGAAGAGCGAAGAGGTCCGGAAAAATCGGCGGCAGAAGACGTTCCTGTCTTCAATAAGGTAGCGCACAGCACTGCAGCTGTGCGCCATTGCTCTCAGCACACTTCATACTCCGGTCACTGAGGGTGCAGGGCGCTGGGGGGGGCGCCCTGAGACGCAATAAAACATGATAAAAATACCTTACATGGCAAAAAATACATCACATATAGCTCCTGGGCTATATGGATGCATTTAACCCCTGCCAGAATATACAGAAAAACGGGAGATAAGGCCGCCGAAAAGGGGGCGGAGCCTATCTCCTCAGCACACTGGCGCCATTTTCCCTCACAGCTCAGTTGGAGGGAAGCTCCCTGGCTCTTCCCTGCAGTCACTACACTACAGAAAGGGTTAAAAAAAAGAGAGGGGGGCACTAATTAGGCGCAGTATTAAAACATACAGCAGCTATAAGGGAAAAAACACTTATATAAGGTTATCCCTGTATATATATATATATATATATAGCGCTCTGGTGTGTGCTGGCATACTCTCCCTCTGTCTCCCCAAAGGGCTAGTGGGGTCCTGTCCTCTATCAGAGCATTCCCTGTGTGTGTGCTGTGTGTCGGTACGTTTGTGTCGACGTGTATGAGGAGAAAAATGATGTGGAGACGGAGCAGAGTGTCTGTAACAGTGATGTCACCACCTAGGGGGTCGACACCTGAGTGGATGTACTGTTGAAAATTACGTGACAGTGTCAGCTCTGTATAAAAAAACAGTGGTTGACATGAGACAGCCGGCTACTCAGCTTGTGCCTGTCCAGACGTCTCATAGGCCGTCAGGGGCTCTAAAGCGCCCGTTACCTCAGATGGCAGATACAGACGCCGACACGGATACTGACTCCTGTGTCGACGGTGAAGAGACAACCGTGATTTCCAGTAGGGCCACACGTTACATGATTGAGACAATGGAAAATGTTTTATACATTTCTGATAATACGAGTACCACCAAAAAGGGGTATTATGTTCGGTGAGGGAAAAACTACCTGTAGTTTTCCTGAATCTGAGAAATAAAATGAGGTGTGTGATGATGCGTGGGTTTCCCCCCGATAACAATTGATAATTTCTTAAAAAGTATTGGCTGTATACCCTTTCCCGCCAGAGGTTAGGGTGCGTTGGGAAACACCCCCTAGGGGGGATAAGGCGCTCACACGCTTGTAAGAACAAGGGCTCTACCCTCTCATGAGATGGCCGCCCTTAAGGATCCTGCTGATAGAAAGCAGGAGGGTATCCAAAAATGTATTCACACACATACTGGTGTTATACTGCGACCAGCAATCGCCTCAGCCTGGAGGTGCAGTGCTGGGTTGGCATGGTCGGATTCCCTGACTGGAAATATTGATATCCTAGATAAGGATAGTATATTATTGCCTATAGAGCATTTAAAAGATGCATTTCTATATATGCATGATGCACAGCGGAATATTTGCCGACTGGCATCAAGTATAAGTGCGTTGTCCAATTCTACCAGTAAAATGGTCAGGTGATGCGGATTCCAAACGGCATTTGGAAGTACTGCCTTGGAAAGGGGACATTTGGGGTCGGTCTTTTAGACCTGGTGGCCACGGCAACAACTGGGAAATCCACGTTTGTACCCCAGGTCGCCTCTCAAAATAAGACGCCGTATTATCAGGCGCAGTCCTTTGTTGGCAAGCGGACAAAAGGTTCCTCTTTTCTGCTCGTGACAGAGGGAGAGGAAAAAGGCTGAAGAGATTAGCCAGTTCCCAGGAACAGAAACCCTTTCCCGCCTCTGCCAAGCCCTCAGTATGATGCTAGGGCCTTACAAGCTCAGGCACGGTGGGGGCCCGTTCTCAATGAATTTCAGTGCGCAGTGGGCTCACTCGCAAGTAGACCCCTGGATCCTTCAGGTAATATCTCAAGGGTACATATTGGAATTCGAGACGTCTCCCCCTCGCCGTTTCCAAAAGTCGGCTTTACCGACGTCTCCCTCTGACAGGGAGGCAGTTTTGGAAGCCATTCACAAGCTGTATTCCCAGCAGGTGATAATCAAGGTACCCCTCCTGCAACAGGGAACGGGGTATTATTCCACACTATTGTGGTACCGAAGCCAGACGGCTCGGTGAGACCGATTCTAAATCTAAAATCTTTGAACACTTACATACAGAGGTTCAAATTCAAGATTGAGTCACTCAGAGCAGTGATTGCGAACCTGGAAGAAGGGGACTACATGATGTCTCGGGACATCAAGGATGCTTACCTTCATGTCAAAATTTACCCTTCTCACCAAGGGTACCTCAGGTTATGGTACAGAACTGTCACTATCAGTTCAGACGCTGCCGTAGGGATGGTCCACGGCACCCCGGGTCTTTACCAAGGTAATGGCCGAAATGATATCCCTTCGAAGGAAGGGAATTTTAGTTATCCCTTACTTGGACGATTCCCTGATAAGGGTAAGATCCAGGGAACAGTTGGAAGTCGGTGTAGCACTATCTCAGGGAGTGTTGCGGCAGCACGATTGGATTCTCAATATTCCAAAATCGCAGCTGGTTCCGACGACTTGTCTTCTGTTTCCTAGGGATGTTCCTGGACACAGTCCAGAAAAAAGGTGTTTCTCCCGGAAGAGAAAGCCAGGGAGTTATCCGAGCTAGTCAGGAACCTCCTAAAACCGAACCAAGTCTCAGTGCATCAATGCACAAGGGTTCTGGGTAAAAATGGTGGCTTCCTACGAAGCAATCCCATTCGTTAGATTCCACGCAAGAACTTTCCAGTGGAACCTACTGGACAAATGGTCCGGGTCGCATTTTCAGATGCATCAGCGGATAACCCTGTCACCAAGGACAAGGGTATCCATCCTGTGGTGGTTGCAGAGTGCTCATCTTCTAGAGGGCCGCAGATTCGGCATTCAGGACTGGGTCCTGGTGACCACGGATGCCAGCCTGCGAGGCTGGGGAGCAGTCACACAGGGAAGGAATATCCAGGGCTTAGGGTCAAGCCTGGATACATCACTTCACATAAATATCCTGAAGCTAAGGGCCATTTACAATGCTCTAAGCTTAGCAAGACCTCTGCTTCAAGGTCAGCCGGTGTTGATCCAGTCGGACAACATCATGGCAGTCACCCACGTAAACAGACAGGGTGGCACAAGAAGCAGGAGGGCAATGGCAGAAGCTGCAGGGATTCTTCGCTGGGCGGAAAATCGTGTGATAGCACTGTCAACAGTATTCATTCCGGGAGTGGACAACTGGGAAGCAGACTTCCTCAGCACGACCTCCACCCGGGAGAGTGGGGACTTCACCCAGAAGTCGTCCACATGATTAAAAAACTCGACAGGTATTGCGCCAGGTCAAGAGACCCTCAGGCAATAGTTGTAGACGCTCTGGTAACACCGTGGGTGTACCAGTCAGTGTATGTGTTCCCTCCTCTGCCTCTCATACCCAAGGTACTGAGATTGATAAGATGGAGAGGAGAAAGCACTATATTCGTGGCTCCGGATTGGCCAAGAAGGACTTGGTAACCGGAACTTCAAGAGATGCTCACCGAGGATCCGTGGCCTCTACCTCTAAGAAGGGACCTGCTCCAGCAAGGACCCTATCTGTTCCAAGACTTACCGCGGCTGCGTTTGACGGCATGCCGGTTGAACACCGGATCCTGAAGGAAAAAAGGCATTCCGGATGAAGTCATCCATATCCTGATCTAAAGCCAGGAAGGATGTAACCGCAAAAACATTATCACCGCAATTGGCAAAAATATGTTGCGTAGTGCGAGGCCAGTAAGGCCCGTCGGAGGAAATTCAACTGGGTCGATTCCTACATTTCCTGCAAACAGGAGTGTCTATAGGCCTGAAATTGGGGTCCATTAAGGTTCAGATTTCGGCCCTGTCAATTTTCTTCCAAAAAAGAACTAGCTTCAGTCCCTGAAGTTTAGACGTTTGTAAAAGGGGTACTGCATATACAGCCTCCTTTTGTGCCTCCAGTGGCAATTTGGGATCTCAATGTAGTTTGGGTTCCAAAAGTCACATTGGTTTGAACCACTTAAATCTGTGGAGTTAAAATATCTCACATGGAAAGTGGTCATGCTGTTGGCCCTGGCCTGGGCCAGGCGCGTGTCAGAATTGGCGGCTTTATCCTGTAAAAGCCCTTATCTGATTTTCCATTCGGACAGGGCGGAATTGAGGACTCGTCCTCAGTTTCTCCCTAAGGTGGTTCCAGCGTTTTCACCTGAACCAACCTATTGTGGTGCCTGCGGCTACTAGGGACTTGGAGGAATCCAAGTTGCTGGATGTTGTCAGGGCCCTGAAAATATGTTTCCAGGACGTCTGGAGTCTGAAAATCTGACTCGCTGTTTATCCTGTATGCACCCAACAAGCTGGGTGCTCCTGCTTCTAAGCAGACTATTGCTCGTTGGATTTGTAGTACAATTCAGCTTGCACATTCTGTGGCAGGCCTGCCACAGCTAAAATCTGTAAAAGCCCGTTCCACAAGGAAAGTGGGCTCATCTTGGGCGGCTGCCCGAGGGGTCTCGGCTTTACAACTTTGCCGAGCAGCTACTTGGTCAGGGGCAAACACGTTTGCTAAATTCTACAAATTTAATACCCTGGCTGAGGAGGACCTGGAGTTCTCTCATTCGGTGCTGCAGAGTCATCCGCACTCTCCCGCCCGTTTGGGAGCTTTGGTATAATCCCCATGGTCCTTACGGAGTCCCCAGCATCCACTTAGGACGTTAGAGAAAATAAGAATTTACTTACCGATAATTCTATTTCTCCTAGTCCGTAGTGGATGCTGGGCGCCCATCCCAAGTGCGGATTGTCTGCAATACTTGTACATAGTTATTGTTACAAAAATCGGGTTATTATTGTTGGGAGCCATCTTTTCAGAGGCTCCTCTGTTATCATACTGTTAACTGGGTTCAGATCACAAGTTATACGGTGTGATTGGTGTGGCTGGTATGAGTCTTACCCGGGATTCAAAATCCTTCCTTATTGTGTACGCTCGTCCGGGCACAGTATCCTAACTGAGGCTTGGAGGAGGGTCATAGGGGGAGGAGCCAGTGCACACCAGTTAGTCCTAAAGCTTTCTTTAGATGTGCCCAGTCTCCTGCGGAGCCGCTATTCCCCATGGTCCTTACGGAGTCCCCAGCATCCACTACGGACTATGAGAAATAGAATTATCGGTAAGTAAATTCTTATTTTTACTAGGGACATACATGTATATTAAGTGTTAATAATAAATATAAAGAAGTGGGTAAATGCCCTCTTAGACCTCTTGCGATTTAGCATTAATGATTGACTAGTACAGGGTGAGGCAAACAAACCTCTCCGTACCATTTATGAACTAAAGGCTGCTAAACACCAAGAAATTACAATATCATATTCAAAACCAACTGAAGATAAACTGTATTCCTTGCACTTTTAGATTATGTACTCCAATTTGAATGCCATTTTCCATGCCTTTTAAAATCTTGGATGTGTTACATCCTGACCCTGTATTTGTAATGGCAGTTGATGGTATCTAAATACATGTGAAAATAAAACCTGTGTTTGTATGCAGACCGTATACTAGAATACTTTTTGTTTCATATTTATTTTTCATCCAGGCTGGGGGACACTGGAACCCTGGGATTGCGTTGGGGACCACAGTAGCTGGCGCTTAAATGAAAACTATAGCTTTAAGAACTAAGCTCGTACCCTCCGCAACTCCCAGCAGTTCAGTGCGATTTAAGTGCCTGTCAGAGTAGGCACGTTTCTGGGGAAGCTGCATTGTAGTTAGGTTTTTTTGTTTTGTTTGTTTCGTATTGTTTTGTTTTGTTTTTTGTTTTCTCCCCATTCAGTAGAGATTTGGTCTCACTTGTGTGTGGCTTCCCAAGGTGAATGACCTGGATGCGCGCTTGACTGCACATACTGCTCTTCCTATTCAGAGCTCAGCGTCCTTTACAGGTCTTCTGGACAGAATGCTTGAAGGTTGTCTTAAGTCCTTTTTTATTTACATTTTTTTTTTTTTTTTTTGGATGAGCTCTTGGGTGCTTATTCACCTTTATTGGCTTCTGCATGAGTGGATCATGCTATGAGACTTGAGTCGCACAAGGCTCCGGGTGACTCATCCAGGGTTTCTTTGCTGGACTTTACATGGTCTGTGCAGGGTCCTGAGATTTGACTATGGCAGTCTTAGCTCAGAGGGCCCTTTGGCTTGGTGACTGACCCGTGGTTTCAGACCTGCAGCTTCCCTACGAACTTTCTGGTAGAACTCCTTCATGCACATTTGCCACACAGATACATTGTGTCGTCCTATATATTCCCCTGTTGGGACGTATTTTTCATGTTATTTACATGCTTGTATCTTGTCCATATGGTTTTGTTACGTATGGTATTTTATGATATGCAATTTATTTTCTCTAGCATCCATAAGTGATATTGGGAACACATTAGTACGATGAAGTATAGACGGGTCCAAAGGAGCCAGTGCACTTTACATTTCTTCAACTGGGTGTGCTGACTCCTCCCCTCTGTGTCTCCTCCTACAGGTAGTTTAGAAAAAAGTGCCCTCAGGAGAGGATGCACACTCTGCTAGCTCCAGAGTTTTCTTCAGTTTATTTTAAAACTTTATTTTTTTTCGGTATGCTGTTTGGGCAACAGCATACCTGCACCGTGGGAGTTAGGTGGGGGAAGGTTACCGGCCTCACAAGGTGCAGAGCGACTTCCCCGCTGCAAGACCATCCTGAGAGGTTTTGTTCAGCGGGGCACTGTGCCTTGGCTGTCGCAACCGCAGCACGCCGTACACCCCTAACGCTGCCTGAAGGTGATAATCAGTGGTGAGTACAATCCGGGGGCCCTGCTAGGGGGGGTCCCCCGGTTCATTGTGCGGCAGAAGCGCGGATGAGGCGTACGAGTCCCTCCTGGGGGGGACCGGCTGTATTACCTGCGTGAGACTGGCTGGCGGTAACTGTACCAAGCATTTTTGTGAGGCTACAATATGTATATTGGACATGGCCAGTATAAATATTATCAGTATTTCCAGCGCCATTACGGGGGGGGGCGGAGCTACATCAGAGCGGGCTCAGCGGCTTTTGGCGCCTTCCTCTGCATAAGCAGCCTCATACAGCTCCTCCAAACGGTCACACGCTGGATCACTCGTACAGGGTGTAGAGGGGGAGAGCTGCTATTGGTGCACAGTATATCATTCCTCTGAAGGAAATTATTATATAGACAGTATCACTGTTCTATCTATCCACACTGACTGCCTCACTGGGGCTCTTCAGCGTTGGGTGTGCTACTGCCCTCTCTTCCTGTGTCTCCTCTTACAGAGGCGGATTGGCCATAGGGTTCACAGGGAAGATCCCCGGTGGGCCGACGCACCCGCTGGGCTTGTTTTGTTTGAGGACATGTTGTCCTTTTTATAGACATAATGAATAAGATACAAAATAATTTGCATATGTGAAAATGACTTGGCCACTTAGCCTGTGATTGCAGATGATCTAGTGTATGCTCTGTCTGCCTGCTTGGCTGACATATAAGATTGAGTGAATAGTGATTGGGATATGGTTTGTGTAATAAGCAAGAAAATATATCTTTCTAAAGAATGATATAGTTTCCTAAATTCTGAAGGTGTATCATATAATGTGCTCATAATATTTAGTTTTATTTCTTTTTAACTTCCCCCTTGATGCTGGACATGCCCACTATCTGGAAAGTCTTGGGGGGAGGGTGCTGCTGCCATGGCCCATGGCTAGATCTTACACCTCTGGTGCTGCCCATGCGGGGCCACTAGTACAAATTTTTCCAGGGCCACTTTTTGTTCCCAATCTGCCCCTGTCCTCTCACATGCGTTAGGGCAGGCTTGTATTGTAATCAGTCTGTGTTGTATGTGTATTATATCTGTTATTTTATAATGGTGAAAAAGAAGTTATGCAGTGTATGTAATGCCAGATTCTCCCCTATCTCATCTGGCTCCATATCATGTGAGCAGTGTAGTCAGCCATCACAAAATGCTGAGGACAATGTGGGAGAGAGTCACAAGCCCTCCTTTCTGGGGGCTATCAAAACTATGATGTCTGATATGTCATCTCAACTCACTGCAAATGCCAACAAAACACAAGAACTGCAACAAGCAGTAGCAGATATAGCTGCCAACGCTGCTGATCCCCATACCCTCCTGTCTACTACAGGTGCACATAAACGTGCTTTACCTGCACTCCTATCAGATACTGATGATGATGTACAGGATGATGTGGATCCTAGAATTGGGGATTCCACCCCTACACAGGGTATTGAACCCCTCATATTGGCTATAAGGGATGTGCTAAAGCTCCCCCTGGAGGACGCTACTAATCAGCAGTCGTTTTTTCTCCCACAAGACAAACTGACAGTCACTTTTCCTGATTCCAAAGAATTAGATGATTTATTTAAATTAGCCTGGAAAAGTTCAGATAAAAAATATCAGGTGTCCAAACGGTTTTTGCATACCTACCCCTTTGCCCCTGAAGGCAGGAAATTCTGGGAAGAATCTCCGGCAGTAGACGTTTCGGTCTTTCGCCTCTCTAATAAGGCGGTACTCCCTTCTCCGTGCTCCTTTACGGTTAAGGACCCGGGGGATAGGAAAATCGAGACCACACTGAAATCTGTCTGCACTGCTGCAGGTGTATCTCAAAGACCGGTCATTGCAGGTAGCTGGATGACACATGCAATTCATTCCTGGGCTACTCAAATTCAGGAAGGTCTCTCGTGTGATATGACCTTAGTTACTACGGTAATTTTCCTAAAACACATTCAGGACATGGCAAGAGTCCTCTGTGAATCCCTTAAAGAGATTGGCAATATTAATGCTATGACCACTGCTATGGCTGTGTCAGCACGCAGAGCCATATGGTTACGTCAGTGGATTGCAGACGTTGACTCCATATGTAATGTGGAATCTCTTCCCTTCACAGGGGAATTGTTCTTCGGAGGCGAATTGGACGCATGGATCTCCAAAGCTACTGCTGGGAAATCCACGTTTCTCCCCTCGAGGGCTCCGCCTGCTAGACGTACCTACCCGTGACCGTCTACTCAGTCCTTTCGGGCCTCCAGATTTCGATCTAGGGCCAGAGGAGCTTCCAACGCAGCTCGAGACACCAGAGGTAAGCCTAAGAAACTAGCCGTTGCCGGCTCTCAGGAACAGAGCACCAGTTCAGCTTCCGCAAAAACTTCAGCATGACGGTGCCCATCCACCCCGAGGGGATCTCGAGGTGGGAGCTCGGTTACATCACTACAGCCACATCTTGGACGGATCCTGCCAGGATGCCTGGGAAAGGGACCTTTATCTCTCAGGGTTACAACCTGGAGTTCGACGGTGCTACTCCCCAACGATTTTTCAAATCAAGCTTACCAGCTTTGGAAATATGCGTGTTACGCTACTACTGGCCATCGAAACGTTGGTCTAGTCCCCCTGCAACAGCAAGGACATGGTTATTACTCCAGTCTGTTAGCAGTGCCAAAACCAGACAGGTCTGTGAAACCCATTTTGAATCTGAAGTCCTTGAATCCTTACCTGAAGGTTTTCAAATTCAAGATGGAATCTTTAAGAGCGGTGATCGCAGGCCTGGAACAGGAATTCCTAGTGTCCCTGTATATCAAGGACTCCTACCTCCATATCCCAATCTGGCCTCATCAGGCCTATCTGAGGTTCGCCCTGCTGAACGATCACTACCAGTTCCAGGCGTTACCCTTCGGCTTGTCTACCGCTCCGAGGGTGTTCACGAAGGTGATGGCGGAAATGATGTTTCAGCTCAGAGTCCAGGGGGTCAACGTAGTTCCTTACCTGGACGATCTCCTGATAAAAGCGAGTTCCAGGGAGCTTCTTCTGCTCCATATAGATCGCACTGTCCAACATCTGTCTCACCACGGGTGGATTCTCATTCTACAGAAGTCCCACCTGGAGCCATCTCAGTGGCTCCTGTTTCTGGGAATGCTACTGGAGGTGGTGAGGGGACAGGAACGAATGAGGGCCATAGCTTCCTCACCAGATGCAAGGAAGAAAGATGTCAGAGTTGGTGAGAGGGATGGGGAGTGGTGGTAAGGGATGGGAGGAAGCTGGTTGCTGATGGTCTGGTTTGATGTGATGTCCTGACGTATGGAGTCAGTTTTGGACATGAAGTAAGGGGCAAAGTTAAGAGCAGAGAGTGAGGAAGGGAGACGAGGTGGAGGTGGGCAGAGGAGTGAGTTAAGACTGACAAAAAGGTTCTGGATACTGGTCTCGTGGTGTCCAGGGAGTCTGCCACTTCACTGGTAGCCCGCCGCATCCTCTTGCTCCACTCATGGAAAGGGTACATTGATTCCAAGAAGGCCCTGGAGTTGTTGCCTTACACTGTAGGTATCCTTTTTAGCGCACAGTTGGACAAAATCGTGGCTACACTGGCGGCTGCCAAGACTGCTTTCTTGCCCTCAGCCTCTACTCCACAGTTTCAGCCTTGCTCCTTTGAGCCCTTTCGCCTTCAAGGCAAAGCTAAAGGTCAGTACTTTCTCAGACAGTCGACCTCTACAACCACCACCAAGCAGGCCTCGGCTTCCATATGTCCATATACCAGGCTGACGAGGTGAGCAATCCTCATGGGGGATCCCAGGGTGGGAGGCCGACTTCTTAAGTTTGCACAGAAGTGCAAGTGCACAAAGTAGTCTCTCATGGGTTTGCTGTCTTCGTATGGAAACCCTCTGCTCTATTGTCCTGTTTATGGAGCCTAGGGATGTTATGGTATCCCTGGACATTCAGCATGCTTATCTGCATGTACCTGTAGCACCCTCTGATCAGCAGTTCCTGTGGTTTGCTATCCTTTTGCAGCATTACCAGTTTCTGCTGCTCCCAGGGTCTTTACCAAAATTATGGCGGTTATGGTGGCACAGTCGCGTTGTAAGGGGGTCAGAATACTCCCATACCTGGATACCTCCTGATCCTTGCACACACTCTGGAGGTCCTTCCGCCATCTTCAGTTGACTATTGCCTTCCTGCAGCAACACAGCTGGCTGGAAAATGTCATCCCTCATGCCTTTGCAACAGATGATACATCTGGGAGCTCTCCTGGACTCTCTGGTCCAGAGGATTTTTCTGCCAGCAGATAAAATGTCAGCACCACAGCAACGGGTACACAAGTTGCAGCACAGTCACGAGTGTCCATCCACTCGGCCATGCAAATTTTGTTTGGTGAAATACGCCTAGTCCCACTCCAGGCCCCTGCAACAACAGATCCTATCCAGGTGGAACGGACTACCACATCTGATCAAGTCCCAGATGGTCCTCTCCCCGGAAGTTCATCCATCTGTAACCTGGTGGCTTCAGACAGCAAACTTGTACAAGGTTTGACCCTTCTGGATCCCGGATTGGGTACTCCTCACCACGGATGCCAGTCTCCGCGGATAGGGCACAGTGACCGAACAACACTCTTTTCAGGGCCGTTAGACTCCCGCAGAAAGTTTCTCACTAATCAACGTCCTGGAGCTACGAGCTGTCTACAGAGCCCTTTAGCGCAGTCTCTGCCCTAGGGAAGACGGTCCAGATCTAATCCGTCAACGCCACCGCAGTGGCCTACTTCATCCATCAGGGAGGCACTTGCAGTCGGTTGGCGATGCAGGAAGTGGCTCACATTCTCTAATGGGCCAAACGCCATCTCCCAGCCATCTCCGAGGTTTTCATCCCAAGGACCCTTAACTGGGAAACTGACTTCCTCAGCCATCAAGACGTGCACGCCGCTGAGTGGGCTCTACACCCAGAGGTATTACAGTTTCTGGTGGACAAGTGGGGGACTGCCGGATGTGGACCTCATGGCCTCCCGACACAACCACAAGGTTCCCGTGTATGCGTCCAGGACAAGAGATCCCGAAGCAACCTTCGTGGACACCCTTGCAATGAAGTGGATCTTTCGGCTTGCGTACCTTTTCCCTCCAGTCTCCCTCCTTCCTCAGGTCCTTTGAAATTCAAGCAAGATGGAGGCACCGTCATGTTGGTAGCTCCGGCCTGGCCCTGACGTCATTGGTCAATGGAGCTGTGAGCAGGGTATAGGGGGGAAGGACTAGAGCATCCTGAAATACCTAAAGCTTTAACTGTTTGGTGCCCGGTCCTTCCCACCACCACCTACACCTCATTGTCTCTCCTGTGGACCCTATGGAACTGGGAGAAAGAGTTAACAAAGATAAGTCTACCATAACTCTCCTTTTTTTCTGTTACCCCGAAGTAGCAAGGTCTGCGGGGGGTTTTGTGCATTTTGCTCTTCATATAACGAAGGGGTCTCTACTGGGGGACAATCCACCAGAGGCAGATTTTTCGTCATGAGGGGTTCAGCACCAACAGACAGGTTTTCTGGAGCAGTCAGCCGCTTGGCAGCCACTGCTCCTGAGCATACTTGAATCTGGCAGGGTCTCTTCCCACCTGGTCCAGTCGTGGGTAGGTGTTCGCTTTCTCCGGTTCAGGGACTGGTGGATGCAGGCGTCTTCTGCCACCTGGTTGCTTGGCATCATTTCCTGTAGTTGCATAGGAGAGCTCATTTTCACTACACACCATAGGTGCTCCACCACACTGTTTGCTTTTCCCAGGGATGTGTAGAAGATGGTGGCATTCGACCAGGCTGTCAATTTTTGGGGGTTTCTTACTCCGGTTCAAGTGGGCAAGGGAAAGCTTGGAGGGTACTTTTTTCGAAAGCAGTGCATTTTTTAACGCTTCTGAATCTTCACTCCTTACCTGCCGGACGTTAAGTGGATCAGTTGTGGATGGTATCTCTCTGGTCTGGGATCTAATGCGTGGAGGCCAATGTATTTTTGGGCCTTATTCAACGTTAGGAACTTCATGTTCATATTTAGGCCACTAGTCATTCTCAGGTTTGTGGTCGTGCGGGTCATTATCAGTTTCAGGCCTTGCCGCTTGGCCCCGCGCATTTTCCCAGCAACAGGGTGGTGATGGCGAAACTGCTGTGGATTGACGGTATTGTGGTAATAGCTTGCTTGAACGTCCTTCGCATGCAGGCTTCACAATTCTGTATACCCCTGCACCTCATGGTACAGGTACTTTGAGATTACTCCTGGTTTATGCTTTTCGCAACGTCACAGATGTTACCTTGTCAGCGCCTGCTGTTCTTGGGGGTGGTCTTCAACACCTGTCTACAGCAAATGTTCATGTCGGAATCTGTGTCCTCCGGGGTTAGGTCACAACTGTGCTTTTGATGCATTCTGTTTTTGTGTGGTATTGTGGGGCACAATAATCTCCACCTTCGAGACAGTTCAGTGCGTCCGCTTCAGCCCCCGTGGATTCCAGTGGGGCATTCTCGCGCGTTGGTTGGGGTTGAGTTCCTCTCATCTCAGTTTCTCACTCTGGCCATCGGCGCTTGTCAATAACTACAATAGGGGCTGGTTTCCGAGAATTGACTTCAGGACCAATTCTTGGTCACCCAGGTGGGTCATTGAGTCCACGGAATCCTGTCTCCTAAGTTGGGGTGCTGGTTCTACTTCGCCTTCAGGGCTTTTGGTCACCATCTGTGGGAATCTTCCAAATCATGTTCTTGAGCTCCGAGCTATATTTCTGGCTCTTTTAGGGATCCATTCTATCCTGGACGGCCAGTTTGATTGGCCAACGCCACGGCGGTGGCATTTTTTTCAATCTCCAGGGTGGCATCCAGAGTGTAAGGGTTCCTTGCTCAACTACTCGCATTCTCTCCTGGATGGAGACTTTTGTTCCGGTGTTCTGGCTGTTGGTCATACTGGGTGTGCAACCTTGGGGCGTTGATTCCACTGCAGCCCCTTATTCTTCCGGGGGAGCAGTCACTTCTTCAGGCAGTCTTCCGTAGGTTTGTTTGGACAGAGGTTAGACCGCATGGCCTCTTGTCACATCTTCTAGGTTCATCGGTTTTTGGCCTGGTTGTCACGTTTGATGCCATGTCAGTTCTGTAGGCCATCAGTCAGGCATATCTGTTTTATTCCCCCCCCCCCCCCCCCCCATATTTCCACTGTTTCCTCAAGTGGACCCGGAATCAAAAGGTGCCAATAATCCTGGTGGCTCTGGACTAGCCACGCAGGTCCTGGTAAACCAACGTTCTCCGCTATCTGTAGGTCCCGGGTGTTTTCCATTGTGGCCAGTTCTTCTGCTACGGGGTCGGTTTCTGCACCAGGAGCTTTCTTGGTTGTCTTCACAGCCTGGATTTTGAGGTGGGGCTCTTGGAGTCAGGATTTTTCTCCTTCTGAGGTTTACAGTTTTTTTCTTTAACAGTGCAGTTTCAGCTCTGTTGATTTAGTACAGGGTGTGTTGCAGGTTCAACTGCTGTTTTGTCCCCCTGTAACTCTTTGGGATCTTGCTCTAGTCTTATTGACTCTCAGCAGGTCTCCTTTTCAGCTGCTGTATTCTGTGAACTTCACGTTTGTCGATTAGACTTGGTCATTGCCTTGGCTCGGCATGGTTCAGCGTTGGCTTCTTTGTCCTGCAAATTGCCTTTTCTCATCTTTTATGATGCTTGGGCTGTACTGTGTACAGTTCCTTCTTTCCAGTCGAAGGTTGTTTCAGCCTTTCACTTGAATCAAAAATTGTCTTAGTTTTTTGGTTCTTCGACTGCTTTCCGGGTCTGGGAATCTCTGGCACTGTGGCCATGCATATGTACTTGCACGGCTTCTTCTGTCCGCCGTACTAATTCTCCTTGTTCACTGCACTGCTCAGTAACATAGTTGGCCTTTATTGATGCAGACCAATGCATGGTGGATCCATTCAGTCATGGGGCAACCTGCACCGGATCAGGTGTTGGTGCTTTCTACTAGAGCGGTGGTGGACCTCTGGTCGGCTTGGCATTTGGCTGCCAGGTGCAGCTGTGATGGGAGGGCTATCTACCTGGTCTTCCGTCCATGCGTTTCTATCGTTTTCTGGTGAGTTCTCTGGTCTGGCAGTGTTTCCTCTCCTGGCGGCTGTTGAACATCTCATGGTTCCAGTGTCCCCTAGTCTGGATGAAAGAGAAGAGAGGATTTTTGTGTATTCACTGTTGAATCCATTTCTCTGAATTCAGCTGGGGGACATTGCATTCCCTTCCTCACATTCAGCCTTGGTGACCTTGGTTGCTGCTGTTGTGTTTTGTGTTTCCAACAGCTTCACTGCTTCTCCTTCCGGGAGGAGCTTAGTTCTTGAAGCTAGAATATTAATTTAAGTGCTGGCTCCTGTGGTCCCCATCGCAATGCCATGGTTTGTGTCCCCCACCCGGATTCTGAGAAAAGGATTCAACAGTTAGTACACACAAAAAATCCTCTTTTTCCTTTTCAGGTTGGGTGTTCTGTGCCTAATTTTTTTTTTTTTATGACTGTGCATGGTGTAATCAACCTAATAAAAGGGCAACCTATTCAGTCTATGTAAAAATGGAGTACAAGACTCAAATTCATAAGCAGGTTTTATCATTCTATTAAACAAATATTTGCAATATCCATTTTTTTCCCCCCCCAAAGGTGTAGGAGGAATAGAATCTGAAGCTGCTATGCTGGGCGTACCCATTACATTAACTCTGCCGGAAGTTGTTGGATGTGAGGTGGTTGGCTCTGTCGGTCCACTTGCTACTTCCATAGATGTTGTTTTAAGCATCACCAAGGTGAGATCATGGTCTATAAAATGGACATGTCACTAAAACACAGTGTAGATATCCATTTTGTGGCCTGTTGGTTTGCTTTGAATCAATGATCACATTGAAGCACTGCCTCATTAATATTAATGAAATTTTACTTATTCATAGTATACAGCAGTGTGGTAAGGGCATTAATCTGAGAAAAAGCCAAGAGACTGGGAGCCGACATGTTTGATCAGTGCCATGTGTCCCGCCACGCAACATCATGCATTTTTACACTCCTTTTAATTACGAGAAAATTTAAAATTGTGATCCCTCAATATACTACAAACCCGTTATTTGTGTGGCTGCAATGCGAAAAGACTCTCTAAAGTGTACTTGAACTAATCAGAGTGCGCCATCTTAGGTCATGCCATACATCTGCTGTCATATAGCGCAAAACACTTGGTGAATAAGGTGCACATCTGTTAGAGCAGTACTACAGGCTCTGCTCAATTCTCAGTCATTTCTCTGAACCAGACCCCTCTGATCCAATCAGATAATGCTTTAGTATCAATGAAGACCTGAAGCTCATGATAGCAGAGCAGTACTTCTTAAGATATCAGTGGTCTTCATCTCGGGTGTAGAAAAATGGAAAGTAGAATATCTGTGCTGAAATGTCATTCCTGACGAAAGTGTTCAATCAGCTGATAGGGCAGTGGGTTCTGCCAGAGATAGACCTGATATTTTCTCAGCTGATCAACAAGGTTAAGATTGTTAGATTTTGCATGTCCTCAAGAAGATAAAGGTGAAGAAATGTCCCAGGCATTTTGTAACTTTGGACTGGCCAATGACAGTCTTGGCTTGCCAACATTGTTCTTTGTAACCTCAATGGTGACTGTTCAACTACTAAGTCAAGGTCCCTTCTTCAATCCAGACTTAGCTCAGTTTGTTTACCTGGCTAAGATTTTTCCAAAAACTGCTCAGAAATTGTAATTTTTTTTTAAAATGATTTAATTAGTTTAAGAACATCTGTTTAAAACCTATCCAACACGATTTTATTTTTTTAAAACAATTTTTGACCAATGACCATCGCAGCTTTGCATTTTCCTGGGGCTACTCCTCTCTGTTGCCTCCAGGTGTACACAGGAATGGTGATGGCTGCTTCTTTTACATTTCTTCGATCAGCAGTGATCGACTGTACGGCAGGCACAGACGGTGTGAACAAGGAACAAGAGGGGCCAGGAGGTCCCCCAGATACTTGTGGCTGCTGGAAGATTATCTTCCAGCAGCCACCCAGTGAACGTTTCTCATTGGTCACATCAGATGGGACCGTGTCAAGGAAAGGCCACCCCTGCTTGTTCCAGGCAAGTGGTTAAAAACCTTCAGGCTTTTAGGGTTTTTATCCCCTGGTCATCCAGAACTGGATCAGTGTTAGAAAACCAGTATCTTCCTAAAACTACAATAGGGTTTTGGAAAATGTCTCTTGGTTCAGTGCAGAAAATGGTACACACTTTTATGTTCAAATTTACTTGTCTCTTGTCCTTCTTGCAAGATGGTTTGTAAAGTTTATTGAAGCTTGTTTCACTGAAAGTGTAGGTTTCAGCTTTTCAACTTTCCTCATATTCTTTCAAAGGAAATCAGCCTTTATTACAGAAGTTCAAACGTTCCTTTAGGGCGTGTTGAATGTGTGATCCTATGCTCCATTGCAGGTGATTTGGGACCTTAAGTTGGCACTCTTGGCATTGCAATAGCCATCCTTCGTTGTTATTTTTTGTTTTCTACTTCTCTTCACCAGAATATTATTGATTTCTGTTCTGTTTTTTTTTCTTACCACATATTACGCATCTTTTTATAGCGCCTCTCTGCCCAAGTGTCAGAGTAAACTATGATGCTTTTCCCTTTACCTCAGTCGTATTACCTCCTTTTCCTCCCTTTCCTAGTAGTTGTGTAACCTTTCCCTTTTATCCATTCTATGCATTGTTCACTTGTAATATTTTTTCCTGTAAATTGGTTTAAATGTTTGGCCTATGTTTTTCTTGCTATGTTCCTGTTCTTGTCTACTTTTGTGAGTACATAAAATAAAGAATTATTAAAACAAAAAATCCATACTTTGAGGGGCCTGATTTGGTGGACTTTCTGTTACTTTACTTGGAAGGTGAGTTTTTGTTAGCCACCTCATGTACATCTCTATACTTGGTTTTTCACCAGAGCTGAGCTTAGAATGGCCAATCCTGGGCCATTTTTTTTGAGGTCCGGCGGGTGAGAGGGCGGCTGGCTACGCAGCGTGACCTCAGACTTCACGCTGCGCAGTGCGCCCAGCCGGCGCCAGGGGCAGTCGGGAAGCGTCTGAGCCTCCTGAGGATGCTCAACGCTGCCCGGCATAAAAAAAACGAAGTTGCTGGCCAATCCCGAAATCCCCGGGATTGGAAGCTTGAATGCTGGCCAATTTTAGTATGGGATCCCGGGATTGGCCACCCTAGCTAAGCTATCCTGCGTATTGGTCCCTATATCCATTCGAAGGTTATGGTCAGATTTAATTTTAAATCAGGACATTGTATTCCTGTCATTCAACACAATTTCTCTATCGTCCTAGTGGATGCTGGGGTTCCTGAAAGGACCATGGGGAATAGCGGCTCCGCAGGAGACAGGGCACAAAAAGTAAAGCTTTAGGATCAGGTGGTGTGCACTGGCTCCTCCCCCTATGACCCTCCTCCAAGCCTCAGTTAGATTTTTGTGCCCGGCCGAGAAGGGTGCAATCTAGGTGGCTCTCCTAAAGAGCTGCTTAGAAAAGTTTAGCTTAGGTTTTTTATTTTACAGTGAGTCCTGCTGGCAACAGGATCACTGCAACGAGGGACTTAGGGGAGAAGAAGTGAACTCACCTGCGTGCAGGATGGATTGGCTTCTTGGCTACTGGACATTAGCTCCAGAGGGACGATCACAGGTACAGCCTGGATGGTCACCGGAGCCTCGCCGCCGGCCCCCTTGCAGATGCTGAAACGAGAAGAGGTCCAGAATCGGCGGCAGAAGACTCCTCAGTCTTCTTAAGGTAGCGCACAGCACTGCAGCTGTGCGCCATTTTCCTCTCAGCACACTTCACACGGCAGTCACTGAGGGTGCAGGGCGCTGGGAGGGGGGCGCCCTGGGAGGCAAATGAAAACCTTTTTTGGCTAAAAATACCTCACATATAGCCTCCGGGGGCTATATGGAGATATTTAACCCCTGCCAGAATCCGTTAAGAGCGGGAGACGAGGCCGCCGAAAAAGGGGCGGGGCCTATCTCCTCAGCACACAGCGCCATTTTCCCTCACAGAAAGGCTGGAGGGAAGGCTCCCAGGCTCTCCCCTGCACTGCACTACAGAAACAGGGTTAAAACAGAGAGGGGGGGCACTAATTTGGCGTTAGAAATATATAAAAAAGATGCTATAAGGGAAAACACTTATATAAGGTTGTCCCTATATAATTATAGCGTTTTTGGTGTGTGCTGGCAAACTCTCCCTCTGTCTCTCCAAAGGGCTAGTAGGTCCTGTCCTCTATCAGAGCATTCCCTGTGTGTGTGCTGTGTGTCGGTACGTGTGTGTCGACATGTATGAGGACGATGTTGGTGAGGAGGCGGAGCAATTGCCTGTAATGGTGATGTCACTCTCTAGGGAGTCGACACCGGAATGGATGGCTTATTTAGGGAATTACGTGATAATGTCAACACGCGCCAAGGTCGGTTGACGACATGAGACGGCCGACAAACAATTAGTACCGGTCCAGACGTCTCAAAAACACCGTCAGGGGTTTTAAAACGCCCGTTTACTTTAGTCGGTCGACACAGACACAGACAGGGACACTGAATCCAGTGTCGACGGTGAATAAACAAACGTATTCCTTATTAGGGCCACACGTTAAGGGCAATGAAGGAGGTGTTACATATTTCTGATACTACAAGTACCACAAAAGAGGGTATTATGTGGGATGTGAAAAAACTACCGTAGTTTTTCCTGAATCAGATAAATTAAATGAAGTGTGTGATGATGCGTGGGTTCCCCCCGATAGAAAATATGGGCGGTATACCCTTTCCCGCCAGAAGTTAGGGCGCGTTGGGAAACACCCCTTAGGGTGGATAAGGCGCTCACACGCTTATCAGAACAAGTGGCGGTACCGTCTATAGATAGGGCCGTCCTCAAGGAGCCAGCTGACAGGAGGCTGGAAAAATATCATAAAAAGTATATACACACATACTGGTGTTATACTGCGACCAGCGATCGCCTCAGCCTGGATGTGCAGCGCTGGGGTGGCTTGGTCGGATTCCCTGACTAAAAATATTGATACCCTTGACAGGGACAGTATTTTATTGACTATAGAGCATTTAAAGGATGTATTTCTATATATGCGAGATGCACAGAGGGATATTTGCACTCTGGCATCAAGAGTAAGTGCGATGTCCATATCTGCCAGAAGATGTTTATGGACACGACAGTGGTCAGGTGATGCAGATTCCAAACGGCATATTGCCGTATAAAGGAAGAGGAGTTATTTGGGGTCGGTCCATCGGACCTGGTGGCCACGGCAACTGCTGGAAAATCCACAGTTTTTTACCCTAAGTCACATCTCTGCAGAAAAAGACACCGTCTTTTCAGCTTCAGTCCTTTCGTCCCTATAAGAGTCATATCTGCCCAGGGATAGAGGAAAGGGAAGAAGACTGCAGCAGGCAGCCCATTCCCAGGAACAGAAGCGTTCCAACCCTTCTGACAAGCTCTCAGCATGACGCTGAGACCGTACAGGACCCCTGGATCCTACAAGTAGTATCCCAGGGGTACAGTTTGGAATGTCGAGACGTTTCCCCTGCGCAGGCTCCTGAAGGCTGCTTTACCAAGGTCTCCCTCCGACAAGGAGGCAGTATGGGAAAAAAAAAATTCACGAGCTGTATTCCCAGCAGGTGATAATTAAATTACCCCTCCTACAACAAGAAAAGGGGTATTATTCCACACTATATTGTGGTACTGAAGCCAGAAGGCTAGGTGAGACCTATTCTAAATCTAAAAAAATTTGAACACTTACAAAGGTTCAAATCAAGATGGAGTCACTCAGAGCAGTGATAACGAACCGGGAAGAAGGGGACTATATGGTGTCCCGAGACATCAGGGATGCTTACCTCCATGTCCCAAATTTGCCCTTATCACTAAGGGTACCTCAGGTTCGTGGTACAGAACTGTCACTATCAGTTTCAGACGCTGCCGTTTGGATTGTCTACGGCACCCCGGGTCTTTACCAAGGTAATGGCCGAAATGATGGTTCTTCTTCGAAGAAAAGGCGTCTTAATTATCCCTTACTTGGACGATCTCCTGATAAGGGCAAAGTCCAGGGAACAGTTGGAGGTCGGAGTAGCACTATCTCGGATACTGTTACAACAGCAGGGGTGGATTCTAAAGATTCCAAAATCGCAGCTGATCCCGACAACAAGTCTCCTGTGCTTAGGGATGATTCTGGACACAGTCCAGAAAAAGGTGTTTCTCCCGGAAGAGAAAGCCAGGGAGTTATCCGAGCTAGTCAGGAACCTCCTAAAATCAGTGCATCATTGCACAAGGGCCATGGTAAAAAAATGGTGACTTCCTTCGAAGCAATTCCAGTCGGCAGATTTCATGCAAGAACTTTTCAGTGGGATCTGCTGGACAAATGGTCCGGATCGCATCTTCAGATGCATCAGCGGATAACCCTATATCCAAGGACAAGGGTGTCTCTCCTGTGGTGGTTACAGAGTGCTCATCTTCTAGAGGGCCGCAGATTCAGCATTCAGTTTTGGATGTTGGTGACCACGGAGGCCAGCCCGAGAGGCTGGGGAGCAGTCACACAAGGAAAAAATTTCCAGGGAGTGTGATCAAGTCTGGAGATTTTTCTCCACATAAATATAGCTAAGGGTAAATTTATAATGCTCTAAGCTTAGCAAGACCTCTGCTTCAAGGTCAGCCGGTATTGATCCAGTGGGATAAAACATCACGGCAGTCGCCCACGTAAATAGACAGGGCGGCACAAGAAGCAGGAGGGCAGTGGCAAAAACTGCAAGGACTTTTCGCTGGGCGGAAAATCATGTGATAGCACTGTCAGCAGTGTTTCATTCCGGGAATGGAAACTGGGAAGCAGACTTCCTCAGTAGGCACGACCCCCACCCGGCAGAGTGGGAACTTCATGGGGAAGTTTTCCACATAATTGTAAACCGTTGGGAATTACCAAAGGTGGACATGATGGCGTCCCGTCTGAACAAAAAACGGGACAGGTATTGCGCCAGGTTAAGAGACCCTCAGGCAATAGCTGTGGACGTTCTGGTAACACCGTGGGTGTACCAGTCGGTGTATGTGTTCCATCCTCTGCTTTTCATACCTAAGGTACTGAGAATTATAAGACGTAGAGGAGTAAGAACTATACTCATGGCTCCGGATTGGCCAAGAAGGACTTGGTACCCGGAACTTCAAGAGATGCTCACAGAGGACTTATGGCCTCTGCCGCTAAGAAGGGACTTGTTTCAGCAAGTACCATGTCTGTTCCAAGACTTACCGCAGCTGCGTTTGACGGCATGGCGGTGGAACGCCGGATCCTAAGGGAAAAGGCATTCAGGAAGAGGTCATTCCTACCCTGGTCAAAGCCAGAAAGGAGGTGACCGCACAACATTATCACCACATGTGGCGAAAATATGTTGCGTGGTGTGAGGCCAGGAAGGCCCCACGAAGAAATTTCAACTCGGTCGATTCCTGCATTTCTTGCAAACAGGAGTGTCTATGGGCCTCAAATTGGGGTCCATTAAGGTTCAAATTTCGGCCCTGTCGATTTTTCTTCCAGAAAGAAGTGGCTTCAGTTCCTGAAGTCCAGAAGTTTGTCAAGGGAGTATTGCATATACAACCCCCTTTTGTGCCTCCAGTGGCACTGTGGGATCTCAACGTAGTTCTGGGATTCCTCAAAACACATTGGTTTAAAACCAGTCAAATCTGTGGATTTGAAGCATCTCACATGAAAAGTGAACATGCTCTTGGACCTGGCCTGGACCAGGCGAGTGTCAAATTGGTGTTTTTTTTCTCAAAAAAGCCCATATCTGTTTGTCCATTCGGACAGGGCAGAGCTGCGGACTCGTCCCCAGTTCTCTCCCTAAGGTGGTGTCAGTGTTTCACCTGAACCAGCTTATTGTGGTGTCTTGCGCCTACTAGGGACTTGGAGGACTCCAAGTTGCTAGATGTGGTCAGGGCCCTGAAAATATAGGTTCCAGGACGGCTGGAGTCAGGAAAACTGACTTGCTGTTATCCTGTATGCACCCAACAAACTGGGTGCTCTTGCTTTTAAGCAGACTTTTGCTAGTTGGATGTGTAATACAATTCAGCTTGCACATTCTGTGGCAGGCCTGCCACAGCCAAAATATGTAAATGCCCATTCCACAAGGAAGGTGGGCTCATCTTGGGCGGCTGCCCGAGGGGTCTCGGCTTTACAACTTTGCCGAGCGGCTATTTAGTCAGGGGCAAACACGTTTGTAAAATCCTACAAATTTGATACCCTGGCTAAGGAGGACCTGGAGTTCTCTCATTCGGTGCTGCAGAGTCATCCGCACTCTCCCGCCCGTTTGGGAGCTTTGGTATAATCCCCATGGTCCTTTCAGGAACCCCAGCATCCACTAGGACGATAGAGAAAATAAGAATTTACTTACCGATAATTCTATTTCTCGGAGTCCGTAGTGGATGCTGGGCGCCCATCCCAAGTGCGGATTATCTGCATTACTTGTACATAGTTACAAAAATCGGGTTATTATTGTTGTGAGCCATCTTTTCAGAGGCTCCGCTGTTATCATACTGTTAACTGGGTTCAGATCACAGGTTGTACAGTGTGATTGGTGTGGCTGGTATGAGTCTTACCCGGGATTCATAAATCCTTCCTTATTGTGTACGCTCGTCCGGGCACAGTATCCTAACTGAGGCTTGGAGGAGGGTCATAGGGGGAGGAGCCAGTGCACACCACCTGATCCTAAAGCTTTACTTTTTGTGCCCTGTCTCCTGCGGAGCCGCTATTCCCCATGGTCCTTTCAGGAACCCCAGCATCCACTACGGACTCCGAGAAATAGAATTATCGGTAAGTAAATTCTTATTTTTAGACTCTAGTAGTAAAGATGACATCACTAATGGATGTGATTCGGGTCTTGAGGATCTTTGTGGATAAATCCGCTTTGTTGAGGAAGACTGACAGTCTTTAAGTCTTGTCACCACAAATGAGGTTGACCAACAGTGAAACAATCTGTGGCCAGATGAATTACAGCATATGTCTTGGAACATATTTTTACCAGTTCGGTAAGCGCCGTGATGCGGTGCACTACAAACAAGTAGTTTGATGTGCCTCACAACACCCTCTACAGCCTATGGTCTGCAGTGTTCCCCCTATGGAGTAAGAAAAACAGATTTAATTGTACAGATGTGTCCACTAACATCTAGCCTCCCTGCGTCCTTTTAGTGGCATGTTTTTTTTACGTTTCAATGCATCTTATTTGCAAAATTATGCAAATAGGACGCATAAGTAGCTTTTGCTGATTAAAATGATAAGCAGCATGCCTTTGTACCGGCTGCAGCTGTATCATCATACGAAATGCAACGCTATGTAGCATTTCGTATGCAGATGCAAAGAGAGTATAAGCATGCCATATTATTTTAATCTGCAGAGTCTGCCTGTGCATCCATTTTGTATAGTAACGCAGATCATGCAGTTACTGCAAAATAAGACTCCCAACGCTAACTGAGTTGCACTGGATCTGTCTGCTCACTCATGCCAGAAATCTTCCGCTGTGTGACGCAATGAGGCAAGATGTATGAGGACATCTGTAAGTTCAAAATGTTTTTTTTTATTTACTTCTGCCTCATATATGTTAAAGGTCTGTCAACATATGTATATGATGTATTGTATATATACACATTTAGCTTTCTTCTTTTTTTTCCAGCACTTAAGACAGGCTGACGTGTCTGGGAAATTTGTGGAGTTTTTTGGAGAAGGAGTGTTGCAGCTTTCTGTGGCTGACCGCACCACTATAGCCAACATGTGTCCAGAGTATGGGGCCTTGGTGGCATTCTTCCCAGTGGATCAAGTAACCCTTAGCCATCTGCAACAAACTGGTAAGAATTATGATGCGCATAGTTGTGTTTTTTAAGTATCTCAGGAAGGAGGAGTGGGTGGGGTGATCTGACACGCTGAGGTGTCCTTTAGCATGTGTTTTTCAGAATTTCAGTATTTTCAGTCTGACTTCAGCTCTAGTCCAGACCTTGGCTTGTAGCTTAGTTTCGTTTTTAGTGTCGCAACTTGCTTTGTATATCCTCCAAATCAGAGTTTTCACCAAAAGCAGCCTTCCAATCCCGGGATTGAATCCCGGTCGTTTCTGGCCCTAAATCCTGGGATCCCGCCGATCCCGGGGGGATTGGCCACCATAGTTTGTACTCTGGTAGTCTTCTGCGTTTTGGCTATAGCTGTCTCTGCTCGGAGTGCTCTTTAGCTTCGCACTTAAATTGTAGATGCAGAATCCAAATGTTTCTTGGAATCTTGCTTTTGGTGGAGGCGTTCTATTGGGACCAGAACTGGATGCTATTATTGCCCAGGCTACCTGTGGGACAAACACTTTCCTTCCAGTGACTGCCCCTAAACAGCTGCATTTCCGAATGTTTCGCTCTACCTTTCGGGGCATGGTGTAGTGTCCACTAGGGTTAGTCTGACAGAACCTGTTTCTTATGCATGGCAGGGGTTTGTGTCCTAAATGCAGATTTGCTGGTGCTCCGGAGCCACTGTTCCAGAGAAGTTTTGCACCTGACAGGGTCATCTCAACCCAGTCCGGTTGCAGGTCAGGGGGCGCTTGCTCCAGTTCAGAGACTGTTGGGTCGAGTCATCTTCAGATTCTTGGGTGCTGGATTACAACATCGACCTCAGGGGTTGACCATTACAGGCATTAGACAAGGCTATATGTTATCTCCTCACGGACGGCGTCATTGCACAAGTTCTGGAGCAGGAACGGAAACTGGGGTTTACTCCAACTTATTCCTTGTTCGGAAGTCCAACGGCTCATTCCTGCCGATCTTGAATCTTCACGCCTTGAACATCGGGCTGATGGTGGATCATTTTGGATTGGAATCTCTCCGATCACTGATCTACGGCATAGAGGCCAATACATTTTTGGGCTCACTGGACATCAAGGTCACATATCTTCATGTTTCAGTTTGGGCAGGTTTTAGTTCTTTCCTCTGTTTTGCAGTCAAATCCGCTCATCATTTCCAGGCCCTGCCATTTGGTATAACCATGGCTTCTCGTGTTTACACCAAAATCATGTCCCTCATGCGCAAGGATGGTATCGCGATCATACCTTATTTAGTTGATCTGGTTGTGTAGGCTGATTCAGTTTCACCGTTACAAAAGCACCTAGATTGCATGGTACAAGTACTTCAGAATCTTGTCAGGATCCTGAATATTGAAAAGTCTCTCACCTTATACCTTGTCAGCAGCTTCTGTTCCTCGGGGTGGTCTGCTACACCTCTCTCCAGCAAGTATTCTTTTTGGAGTTCAAAGTCCGACAGTGCTGTCTGTACCTTGTCCGTCGCTCTTGTTGTGCATGAAGTTGTTGGGCACAGTGGTCTCCACTTTCGAGACCATTCAGTGTGCCAGGTTCCTCTTGCGGGTATTCCAGTAGGACAGGCATGTCCAAACTGCGGCCCTCCAGCTGTTGTGAAACTACATATCCCAGCATGCCCTAACAAAGTTTTGCTGTCAGAGAATGCTAAAGCTGTGTCAGGGCTGTGTCAGGGCATGCTGGGATGTGTAGTTTCACACCAGCTGGAGGGCCGCAGTTTGGACATGTCTGCAGTAGGAGATTCTCCAGATTGGACAGGGTGCTCAGCATCTCTCTCATCTCTGTCCAACAGCAATCGTCAATTTCTCCATTGTTGGCTGGTTTCTGATCTCCTCCAGTGCCGAAACCTTGGTCACTTTGGATGGTCATTGTGGCCACTGATGCAAGTCTCCTGGATTGGCGTGCCGTGACATTACATCTTTGGTTCCAGTGCCTTTGGTCACTGTCAGTAATCGCGCAAAGTGAAAAAAGAGGATTTTGGTACTTACCGATAAATCCATTTCTCTGAATCCTCTAGGGGACACTGGAGTCTTATACAGTAGGGGTGTGAAGCTTGCAACCGGAGGTGTGGCACAATCTAAAATTAGCATTGTCTGCACAGCCGGCTCCTCCCCCTTCACATCCCTCCTCCCTCAGTTTGAAAAATTTGACTGAGAGAATAGGACATGATACTATAGCACCTGGCGAGGAACCGAACCGTACAACGTAGCAAACAGCATCCAAGAAACTCTTAACAGAAAAACCAACGCTGTTTGCACGAACTGTTTGAACAAGAACTTTGAACACAGCAAGTTGACAGTACAGAGGCGGGCGTCCAGTGTCCCCTAGAGGATTCAGAGAAATGGATTTATCGGTAAGTACCAAAATCCTCTTTTCTCTTTCATCCACTAGGGGACACTGGAGTCTTATACAGTAGGGGACGTCCCAAAGTTATCCCCAACGGAGGGAGTGCTGTCGATGGCCTGCAAAACTAAACGTCCGAACTTAGAATCTCCGTACGCCAAGGTATCAAACCTGTAAAAGTTTGCGAATGTGTGGATTGAAGACCACGTTGTCGCTCTGCAAAATTGAGTAGTGGAAACACCTCGAATAGCCGCCCCTGAGGCACCCACTGATCTGGTATTAGGAGCACCAGTCTGAACCGGAAACTGCTTATCACAGGAAATATTAGCTTGCCGGTTGGCAAGGCTATTCCATCGAAACAAAGACTGCCTAGATGCTGGCCAACCATTCTTTGGACCAACTCAATGATCCGACCTTCTACAGGACGACCTAACTTGTACGTATATTTGTAAGCTCGGACAACATCCAAATACACGTCCCCATCTGCGAATCCCTGAAAGGATGGGACCACAATCGGTTGGTTTACCTGAAACCCCGAAACGACCTTAGGAAGGAAATCTGCTCATGTACGGAGTTTTGGCCTTATCCTTCTGGAAATTAACAAAGGACTCTAACCTGATAGGGCTCCTTACGCCGGAACCCTTCCGGCCGAAGCCAAGGCAAGTAATAACGTGACCTTCCCAGAGAGATATTGCAGGTCTGTTCTTTCCAATGGCTCAAAAGATGGTGATCTCAAAAATTTTAACTACAAATCTTAGTCCACTGCGCAGTGGGGGGACGGAAAGGAGGTTGTATCCGCCGAACCCCCTGTAAAAAAAGGTTTGAACCTCTTGTAAGGACGCTAACCGCTGTTGAAATAGGATGGAGAGAGACGAAACTTGAACCTTCAAGGAACCTAGTCTTAGTCCTTCATCTAGACCAGCTGGAGTGAAAAGTAGAAGTCTGGGTAAGTGGACGTTCGTCGAATTCCACCCATGTTTCTAACACCAGTCCATGTACTTCTTCTAATGTCTGCAGTCGTACATGGGTGTCACCGGCTTTCTAGCAGCGATCATCTTTAGGAATAGCCACGCCATTAAACGTAGCCTGTTCCGGTCTGAGTGGAGGAACGGCCCCTGATATAGCCGGTCCTCCCTCCGAGGTAACCGCCACGGGTCCTCAGTTAGTATCCCACGTAAGTCCGAGTACCAACCTCCACGGGGCCAACTTGGTGCTATGAGAATTGCCCATACTCGCTGTCGTATTACCCCTTTCTTTTTGGAGAATTCAGGGTATGAGTGGGAAAGGTGGAAAAATGTAAACCCTTCTTGTAACACCAAGGAAGTGTCAGCGTGTCTACTTCCTCTGCTGCTGGGTCTCTTGTCCTGGACACATACCTGGGCAGCTAATGATTTTGTCGAGACGCCATCAGGTCCACCTGAGGTAGACCCCATCTACTCACCATCATGTCGAAGATCTGTGTAAGCACCGCTCGCCTGGATGCAGACCTGGCGACTGTGATAATCTGCTTTCCGGTACACTGTTGACCGCTGACTATATCTTCGGCTAAGAGAAGCGAATTGTAAACCGCTCTCCAGTAAAGTTCATTTGCCCTGAAAATGATGGGTCTCTAGGACAGCTTCCCCAACCTCTGAGACTGGCATTTGTTGTGAGAATCCTCCAATCCTAAATTTCAAATTCTTGCCTGCTGCAAGGTTTAGTGGAACGACCACCCAATTAAGGAGATCCGTATCTCTTGTGGAACTCGGATCCTTCGATGCTGGAGCCAATGTTACCCTGGTCCCTGAGCAGTAAGGTTCATTGGGAATGGTCGTAAGTGAAGTCAGCTGTACTGGAGAGCCTCGAAAGACGTCACCATCATCCCGAGAAGTTGCACAGAGAGGTGCAGGGAGACTGTTTGTGTCCTCAGTACCTGAGTCACTAGCCTCTGTAGGTCCTGGATCTTGTTCTCTGGTAAGAAAGCCCTCAATCTTACTGTGTCCAAGATGAGATATAGGAATGGAATCCGTTGCATTGGTGTAAGGTTAGGTTTCTGGAAATTCACCATCTACCCATGTTGAATGAGAAGTTGATAAGATGTCTGAGCATCCTTGATGAGCCGTTCTTGAGAGGAGGCTTTGATCAGGAGATAGTCTCAATCCTGCCACCATTGCTGCCCTGATCCTCGTAAAAAAGTCCTGGGGCTGCTGATAGACCGAATGGTAGGACCCTTCATTTGGAAAGGATCCTGCACCAGTGCAAATCTTAAGTAAGCTTGGTGGGGGTCCCAACCGGGATATGCAGGAATGCATCCCTTATGTCCATGGATACCATTAACTCTCCTAGTTCCAAACCTGCACTAACTGACTGGATTTACTACATCCTGAATCAGCAAACCGTTAGGAATTGGTTTAAAACTTGTAAAACTTAGTAATGGTCTGACCGGCCCATCTGGTTTTGCACTACCAAAAGACTTGAATAAAATCCCGTTCCACTTTGAGGATCTGGGACTGGCGATATAACCCTCTGTATGTAGGAGTCTTTGAATTTGCCGCCTGTAATGCTACTGCACTCAATGGACACCTAATCCCTCGTGCTGTACAAAAACGGACTGTGTGTACGTTTCTGAAAGTCTATCCTGTCACTGGGAAATATCTTCCAATACTGCGCCCACCAGGGGGGTCCAGAGTTGAGCAGAGAGACTGTCATGCCATGGGTTTGTGAGCAGGTCTGTTCTGCTTTCTGGGTGTCGACACTGAACGACTCCTACCCCTGGTTCCACAAGTCTGTTGCTCCAAAACCCCTCCTGGCTCGGTACGACAGTGAACGAGTGAATTTAAACACTGGTCTCGAGTACGCTCCACTAACGTGTGAAGTGGTTCTCGAGTAAGAAGTAGGTAGAAAGGTAGATTTCACTGCCGTTGCCTGCGAAATCCACTTGTCTAACTCGGGACCAAATAACAATGAGCCATAAAATTCTTCTAGCCGAAATGGCAGGAACCGAGATGCGGGACGTTATTTTATGAGCGTCCTTTGAAGCCTGGCACATATAAGTAGCTAATTCTCGAATATGCTCTGCTTACTGAGAAACCTCCTCCATGCTACCTATTCACGCCCAGTCCATGTGACAATGTGCTGGTACAAAAATTGCTTTTGATGCAGTGTGCGACCTGACATATCCTTTAAGGCGGTCACGCTAGGCTTAGGTAACATTTCCTTGTTTGAAAATGCCCAGTAGGCGGCACCTCCCATTTAACCATTACACTTCTTGATAAAGGATTCTTAAATTCAAACCTCCTTGGCACTTGAAAGTGTTTATCAGGTTGCTTCCAAGCATTCGCCATCTGAGTCTGGAGAGTTCGAGGAATAGGGAGCACTACTGGCAACGATTGTGGGATACGAATCAATCGAAAACTCTCTGTAGTTTAGGGTCTCTCTAACCGCTTCTATAAGGGAATCTAAACTCCTGATCTAAGGCAGACTTAAGTATCTTGCCTCTTTATCTATAATAAGACCCCTTCCTCCTTTGTGTAAGATGAGGATGGTTCTCTTAATCGACTTGTTCGCATTGCTTAATGCTTGCACAGGAGGGATTAATTTAAATCAGAAATTCCTCCATAGTCCTTGAAAATCCCTCAGTCCTTTCCGACTGTTGTTTGCGGGAATCTGACAGTTATTTTGAAATACCTGTTAGGGCTTGCTCCCATGACCTTGACGGAGCCTTCCTCCCGTGCTGGGCGCCCTTAACTAGACAGGCAACGCATACCCGGGAGCCGCTCACCCTTGCTCATCTTACTACATTTTGTAATGATGTTTGTGGTGGGACTTGAACCCGGGCCTGTTGGGTTGCAGGCTTGGGGGATTAGTGCACTGAGCAACACGGCCTCATTGCAAACATAATAAGTCTTAGTGTTTTTGGTAAGTGCTTTTGACATTTGAAGCCGTACCCCATAGAGCGCTCCTTAGTGCTTTCCCCCTTTATAATAGGAACAGAAAGACCGTAACGGGTGATGGGAGTAAAGGTACACTGGATTCATCTAGCTGGATCTTTCTAAACACTACACACAAAACAAAAAATAAATAAAAAAATAAGAATTTACTTACCGATAATTCTATTTCTCGGAGTCCGTAGTGGATGCTGGGGTTCCTGAAAGGACCATGGAGAATAGCGGCTCCGCAGGAGACAGGGCACAAAAAGTAAAGCTTTAGGATCAGGTGGTGTGCACTGGCTCCTCCCCCTATGACCCTCCTCCAAGCCTCAGTTAGGATACTGTGCCCGGACGAGCGTACACAATAAGGAAGGATTTTGAATCCCGGGTAAGACTCATACCAGCCACACCAATCACACTGTACAACCTGTGATCTGAACCCAGTTAACAGTATGATAACAGCGGAGCCTCTGAAAAGATGGCTCACAACAATAATAACCCGATTTTTGTAACTATGTACAAGTATTGCAGATAATCCGCACTTGGGATGGGCGCCCAGCATCCACTACGGACTCCGAGAAATAGAATTATCGGTAAGTAAATTCTTATTTTCTCTATCGTCCTAGTGGATGCTGGGGTTCCTGAAAGGACCATGGGGATAATACCAAAGCTCCCAAACGGGCGGGAGAGTGCGGATGACTCTGCAGCACCGAATGAGAGAACTCCAGGTCCTCCTTAGCCAGGGTATCAAATTTGTAGGATTTTACCAACGTGTTTGCCCCTGACTAAATAGCCGCTCGGCAAAGTTGTAAAGCCGAGACCCCTCGGGCAGCCGCCCAAGATAAGCCCACCTTCCTTGTGGAATGGGCATTTACATATTTTGGCTGTGGCAGGCCTGCCACAGAATGTGCAAGCTGAATTGTATTACACATCCAACTAGCAATAGTCTGCTTAGAAGCAAGAGCACCCAGTTTGTTGGGTGCATACAGGATAACAGCAAGTCAGTTTTCCTGACTCCAGCCGTCCTGGAACCTATATTTACAGGGCCCTGACAACATCTAGCAACCTGGAGTCCTCCAAGTCCCTAGTAGGCGCAAGGCACCAAAATAAGCTGGTTCAGGTGAAACACTGACACCACCTTAGGGAGAGAACTGGGGACGAGTCCGCAGCTCTGCCCTGTCCAAATGGACAACCAGATATGGGCTTTTTTGAGAAAAAAAAAACCACCAATTTGACACTCGCCTGGTCCAGGCCAGGGCCAAGAGCATGGTCACTTTTCATGTGAGATGCTTCAAATCCACAGATTTGACTGGTTTTAAACCAATGTGATTTGAGGAATCCCAGAACTACGTTGAGATCCCACAGTGCCACTGGAGGCACAAAGGGGGGTTGTATATGCAATACTCCCTTGACAAACTTCTGGACTTCAGGAACTGAAGCCACTTCTTTCTGGAAGAAAATCGACAGGGCCGAAATTTGAACCTTAATGGACCCCAATTTGAGGCCCATAGACACTCCTGTTTGCAGGAAATGCAGGAATCGACCGAGTTGAAATTTCTTCGTGGGGCCTTTCTGGCCTCACACCACGCAACATATTTTTGCCACATGTGGTGATAATGTTGTGCGGTCACCTCCTTTCTGGCTTTGACCAGGGTAGGAATGACCTCTTCCGGAATGCCTTTTTCCCTTAGGATCCGGCGTTCCACCGCCATGCCGTCAAACGCAGCTGCGGTAAGTCTTGGAACAGACATGGTACTTGCTGAAACAAGTCCCTTCTTAGCGGCAGAGGCCATAAGTCCTCTGTGAGCATCTCTTGAAGTTCCGGGTACCAAGTCCTTCTTGGCCAATCCGGAGCCATGAGTATAGTTCTTACTCCTCTACGTCTTATAAGTCTCAGTACCTTAGGTATGAGAAGCAGAGGATGGAACACATACACCGACTGGTACATCCATGGTGTTACCAGAACGTCCACAGCTATTGCCTGAGGGTCTCTTAACCTGGCGCAATACCTGTCCCGTTTTTTGTTCAGACGGGACGCCATCATGTCCACCTTTGGTATTTCCCAACGGTTTACAATCATGTGGAAAACTTCCCGATGAAGTTTCCACTCTGCCGGGTGGAGGTCGTGCCTGCTGAGGAAGTCTGCTTCCCAGTTTCCATTCCCGGAATGAAACACTGCTGACAGTGCTATCACATGATTTTCCGCCCCGCGAAAAGTCCTTGCAGTTTTTGCCATTGCCCTCCTGCTTCTTGTGCCGCCCTGTCTATTTACGTGGGCGACTGCCGTGATGTTTTTCCCACTGGATCAATACCGGCTGACCTTGAAGCAGAGGTCTTGCTAAGCTTAGAGTATTATAAATTTACCCTTAGCTCCAGTATATTTATGTGGAGAAAAGTCTCCAGACTTGATCACACTCCCTGGAAATTTTTTCCTTGTGTGACTGCTCCCCAGCCTCTCGGGCTGGCCTCCGTGGTCACCAGCATCCAATCCTGAATGCCGAATCTGCGGCCCTCTAGAAGATGAGCACTCTGTAACCACCACAGGAGAGACACCCTTGTCCTTGGATATAGGGTTATCCGCTGATGCATCTGAAGATGCGATCCGGACCATTTGTCCAGCAGATCCCACTGAAAAATTCTTGCGTGAAATCTGCCGAATGGAATTGCTTCGTAAGAAGTCACCATCTTTACCAGGACCCTTGTGCAATGATGCACTGATTTTAGGAGGTTCCTGACTAGCTCGGATAACTCCCTGGCTTTCTCTACCGGGAGAAACACCTTTTTCTGGACTGTGTCCAGAATCATCCCTAGGCACAGCAGACTTGTCGTCGGGATCAGCTGCGATTTTGGAATATTTAGAATCCACCCGTGCTGTTGTAGCAGTATCCGAGATAGTGCTACTCCGACCTCCAACTGTTCCCTGGACTTTGCCCTTATCAGGAGATCGTCCAAGTAAGGGATAATTAAGACGCCTTTTCTTCGAAGAAGAATCATCATTTCGGCCATTACCTTGGTAAAGACCCGGGGTGCCGTGGACAATCCAAACGGCAGCGTCTGAAACTGATAGTGACAGTTCTGTACCACGAACCTGAGGTACCCTTAGTGAGAAGGGCAAATTTTGGACATGGAGGTAAGCATCCCTGATGTCTCGGGACACTATATAGTCCCCTTCTTCCTGGTTCGTTATCACTGCTCTGAGTGACTCCATCTTGATTTGAACCTTTGTAAGTGTTCAAATTTTTTTAGATTTAGAATAAGTCTCACCTAGCCTTCTGGCTTCAGTACCACAATATAATGTGGAATAATACCCCTTTTCTTGTTGTAGGAGGGGTAATTTGATTATCACCTGCTGGGAATACAGCTTGTGAATTGTTTCCCATACTGCCTCCTTGTCGGAGGGAGACCTTGGTAAACCAGACTTCAGGAGCCTGCGAAGGGGAAACGTCTCGACATTCCAATCTGTACCCCTGGGATACTACATGTAGGATCCAGGGGTCCTGTACGGTCCCAGCGTCATGCTGAGAGCTTGGCAGAAGCGGTGGAACGCTTCTGTTCCTGGGAATGGGCTGCCTGCTGCAGTCTTCTTCCCTTTCCTCTATCCCTGGGCAGATATGACTCTTATAGGGACGAAAGGACTGAGGCTGAAAAGACGGTGTCTTTTTCTGCAGAGATGTGACTTAGGGTAAAAACGGTGGATTTTCCAGCAGTTGCCGTGGCCACCAGGTCCGATGGACCGACCCCAAATAACTCCTCTTCCTTTATACGGCAATACACCTTTGTGCCGTTTGGAATCTGCATCACCTGACCACTGTCGTGTCCATAAACATCTTCTGGCAGATATGGACATCGCACTTACTCTTGATGCCAGAGTGCAAATATCCCTCTGTGCATCTCGCATATATAGAAAATGCATCCTTTAAATGCTCTATAGTCAATAAAATACTGTCCCTGTCAAGGGTATCAATATTTTTAGTCAGGGAATCCGACCAAGCCACCCCAGCTCTGCACATCCAGGCTGAGGCGATCGCTGGTCGCAGTATAACACCAGTATGTGTGTATATACTTTTTATGATATTTTCCAGCCTCCTGTCAGCTGGCTCCTTGAGGACGGCCCTATCTATAGACGGTACCGCCACTTGTTTTGATAAGCGTGTGAGCGCCTTATCCACCCTAAGGGGTGTTTCCCAACGCGCCCTAACTTCTGGCGGGAAAGGGTATACCGCCCATAATTTTCTATCGGGGGGGAACCCACGCATCATCACACACTTCATTTAATTTATCTGATTCAGGAAAAACTACGGTAGTTTTTTCACATCCCACATAATACCCTCTTTTGTGGTACTTGTAGTATCAGAAATATGTAACACCTCCTTCATTGCCCTTAACGTGTGGCCCTAATAAGGAATACGTTTGTTTATTCACCGTCGACACTGGATTCAGTGTCCGTGTCTGTGTCGACCGACTAAAGTAAACGGGCGTTTTAAAACCCCTGACGGTGTTTCTGAGACGTCTGGACCGGTACTAATTGTTTGTCGCCCGTCTCATGTCGTCAACCGACCTTGCAGCGTGTTGACATTATCACGTAATTCCCTAAATAAGCCATCCATTCCGGTGTCGACTCCCTAGAGAGTGACATCACCATTACAGGCAATTGCTCCGCCTCCTCACCAACATCGTCCTCATACATGTCGACACACACGTACCGACACACAGCACACACACAGGGAATGCTCTGATTGAGGACAGGACCCACTAGCCCTTTGGAGAGACAGAGGGAGAGTTTGCCAGCACACACCAAAAACGCTATAATTATATAGGGACAACCTTATATAAGTGTTTTCCCTTATAGCATCTTTTATATATTTCTAACGCCAAATTAGTGCCCCCCCTCTCTGTTTTAACCCTGTTTCTGTAGTGCAGTGCAGGGGAGAGCCTGGGAGCCTTCCCTCCAGCCTTTCTGTGAGGGAAAATGGCGCTGTGTGCTGAGGAGATAGGCCCCGCCCCTTTTTCGGCGGGCTCGTCTCCCGCTCTTTAATGGATTCTGGCAGGGGTTAAATATCTCCATATAGCCCCCGGAGGCTATATGTGAGGTATTTTTAGCCAAAAAAGGTTTTCATTTGCCTCCCAGGGCGCCCCCCTCCCAGCGCCCTGCACCCTCAGTGACTGCCGTGTGAAGTGTGCTGAGAGGAAATGGCGCACAGCTGCAGTGCTGTGCGCTACCTTAAGAAGACTGAGGAGTCTTCTGCCGCCGATTCTGGACCTCTTCTCGTTTCAGCATCTGCAAGGGGGCCGGCGGCGAGGCTCCGGTGACCATCCAGGCTGTACCTGTGATCGTCCCTCTGGAGCTAATGTCCAGTAGCCAAAGAAGCCAATCCATCCTGCACGCAGGTGAGTTCACTTCTTCTCCCCTAAGTCCCTCGTTGCAGTGATCCTGTTGCCAGCAGGACTCACTGTAAAATAAAAAACCTAAGCTAAACTTTTCTAAGCAGCTCTTTAGGAGAGCCACCTAGATTGCACCCTTCTCGGCCGGGCACAAAAATCTAACTGAGGCTTGGAGGAGGGTCATAGGGGGAGGAGCCAGTGCACACCACCTGATCCTAAAGCTTTACTTTTTGTGCCCTGTCTCCTGCGGAGCCGCTATTCCCCATGGTCCTTTCAGGAACCCCAGCATCCACTAGGACGATAGAGAAATTTATAATAATAATAATATCACCAGCCTCGTTGCAACCCTCGCACACCCAACTGTATTGCAGTTCTGAGGTCGGGGTTGTGATCCAGTCTTTCCCATCATTTCATCGGGATCTTTTGATTAGAAGTCCCTTGAAAATCTAAAGCATAAAAATGCCTGTCAGAATACATTGAAAATCCATTGCAGCAGAGTCCTAAATACAAATGTCCAGTAGAGGGAGTAGTTGCTCTATTATAATAACCCGTCCCTCTGCTCTGACTGGCCAGGAAGCCTGTCTATTCTAAAGGTGATAACGCCTTAGAGTCCTTTTGGCGCCTCTATTCATTTAAAAATGGCCGCCATTTATTTAAAAAATATATATTACTAAGGCTCTCTGGGTCCTTCCTAGGGTCACTCTCCCCCCTTAACGGCTGCCCCAGGCCGGGCTTACTAGCAAAAAAGTTACCTTTTTATTCATTTCCCCCTTTGTCGTCACCCTCAGCCCTCTGCCGGCGGCGGGAAGGGACGAGAGACCATCTGAGCGGGCGGTGGACGCATTTCCCAAGCGCCCCGTAGTGTGTGATGCTGCTACTGACAGGCGCGCTGTGTCTCCCTTTTCACCATTTCAGCGTGCGGCGAGAGGTCAGTGCGCGTCCCGCTGTATGTGAGGATGCCGCCGCTGACAGCCGCGATGTGTCTCCCTCAGCCCTCCGCTGGCGACGGGAGTGGGCGAGAGACCATTACAGCGTGCGGCGGGAGGTCAGTGCACGTCCCCACTGTGAGGATGCCGCCGCTGACAGCCGCTTCCGATGTAGAGGGGAGGTGGGGAGGGAGCTGACCTGCAGCGGGAGTAGAAGCTGGCCAGGGAGTGTTTGAGCCCGCGCTGTGTATAAAAGAAGTGGGGGCGGCGGGGGAGCTGCGCTGCTAGTCTGCCAGGACTTAAGTTACAGGAAGCCTGGAGGCAGCAGCGTGCACACTGGCCAGATAATAATAATAATAATAATAATCTTTTAAAACTCAAGTTGTGGGAATTGGAAGGAGTCCTGCTAATAGTCTCTGCCTTTCTATCTAAGGCCCATATTAACCACCAGTACTCACTGCCCCTGGAAATGCTGACTCTGTGCTCCGGATTTTCCATAGAGAGATGCAGATCCCCTTTATTAGGGATCATTGTCTCTCTAATTCAAAAGCTTTTGTCCCCCTTTTCATTAGGTTGACGCAGCCTGAGTTTTCTGTAATGGAGCAGGAGCTCCCTTCAGTGCCTGTTATCTCCTTGGCACAATTTTTCAAACTGAGGGAGGGGGGATGTGAAGGGGGAGGAGCCGACTGTGCAGACAATGCTAATTTTAGATTGTGCCACACCTCCGGTTGCAAGCTTCACACCCCTACTGTATAAGACTCCAGTGTCCCCTAGTGGATGAAAGAGAAAATTTGTGGATCCCGTGGACCCATTACTTTAAAAAATTGAGGTCCTACTCCACTGTTTCTGGGTTCCATCACAAAATATGGGGGGAGAGGCATGGAGAAGATGGGGTAGAGCTGGTGGTAAGGGCAGTCAGTACTGGGGGTAGGGAAGGGGTAACAGACAGAGAGTGGATGACGGAGATTGTGGGTGACTAGGGAGATAGTGACCGCTGCACAATGATACCTGATAGAGGGAATTGAATGAGATCAGACAGGAAGGGTGATACCCTCTGTGGGCACCGTGTTCTAAAAGCTATTCAATTCTGCACATCATCCAGCAGCTGTTCCCAGCACCTCTCTGCCCCTGCAATGCTTTCACATTTATTTTTTAGGTCCATGGTGGATCTGAGCAGGTGCACTGATTAGTCCCTGACATCAGTTTGTTCATCAGCCGGACTTTGCTCCTCTCCTGTGGAGGTTTGATACAGGGCTGGTGGTGCTAACTCCTTGTCGAGACTTGTGTATGCAGCAGTGCTGCAACCCATTTCCTTCACCACTGGAATCTACTAGACTCCTGGAGATGGGGACCGTGTTCTAGCCTCTTGCGATAGTTCCTCCCCCCCCCCTCTCCCGCTCCTTGCTGTTGCACTCAGTGAAGTCTGCCGGATATTAGAGGTGGCGTGTACTCCTTGCCGGGACCTGTGTGTAAGGTAGTGCAGCAGTCTTTTGCCTATACTGCTGGTGGACACCTGGTTGGGGACCCACGCCTGTGTCAGCGGAGGATCTAGACTTTTTTATTTTATGCGGGGTGATTTAATGACTTATCCTGACCCCTCCCTTTTCTGGTCCCAACTCCTCCACTTTACCAATGTTTTACAAAAAAATGCTTGGGTGTGCACATGGATTATTCTAATTTCTATGTTTATGTAGCTACTGTGGGTCCCTTATCGGATGCATACCGGCATTTATTAATGATGTATGCATGCTTTCTTACGTACGTACGGGACAACTCTTCTGATATCAGTCCCTTGCAAAGTTATGACTTCTGGATTTATGACCATGAGCCAGCGCATGCGGGGGGGAGGGGGGCGGGGGAGATAGATCAGAAGGATCCCTCTCTGGGGATTTCTGCGTACAGAAGCCCATAGACTTCTATAGGCAACGCCATTTATAGATGGTGTTGCCTATCAGGCACCTTTCCAGAGTTTAAGCATTTTGGAAATGCAGTCAACATCAAAGAGTGCAGTTTGCAAAGTATTGATTACATTTTAGTGTTTAAGTGTTGCGCCACCCATGCAGATGCATGCAGGAAGTACCCCATGCACAATGCCCAGGACATACACGTACACCAGACCCTGCTCAAAGTAGCTACAGGAAGGTGCAAACAGCCACGTGTCTGCCATGACTGGGTGCCCAAATCTGCAGCTACTTTCCTGCGTGAAGCAGGGCAGGGAGTCCATACTGCTAGATGTGCAGGCTAGAGATTGTGTAATATGGCCAGGGAGAGAGAGAGGGGACAGGATCCAACCTGCTGTTGCTAGTGGCTGCTATTACATGTCTCCCTGCAGTGCAAACTACAGCTCAGCCTATTCGGTTCTATGAGCTGAACATTCAGCGCCCCTCACCCCTCGCTTGTGCCTCCTTGTGCTTAGCCTAGGTCTGTGCTGGGAGCTGGCTGCACACAGTAATAACTTTATGGACACTGCAGCCCTCCCCCACCACCTCCGAGCTCCGTTCACAGCACAGCCTAATAAATCAAGCAGAGGCTACCGCTGATCTCCGTAAATCACAGGTGGTAAGGGTGTGTGTACAGTGAGATCTAAACCTGCTTTGTGCCGGACTGCATAGAGAGGATCAAGGACGAATGCAAACACTAGTAGTGTAGCGGGGCCCCTTCCCTCCTTCACTGCCAGATACTCCTGTGCGGTGTGCGCGCCTGGAACATACTCCCCAACCCCTTCCCTGCTGCGCTTAGTGGAGCATGCAGGATATCAGAGGTGTGTGGCTCCCCCTCCTTGTGGTTTAAATCTAAAGGAGCAGCGCCAGCACTGAACAGGCTGGTAGCTGCTGTGTTATGAATGCACAGATGGTCATTGTCGCTGCCAGAGTGCCCAGGAAGCACCATATACACTTTTTTTTCAATGGGTGGGTCCCTGGGTACGCGCTTCACTCCAATTGGCTAGAGGTTTAATGATTGATTGTCTCCCTTGCCCAAGAGGCTCCGTCTCCACATTTTGAGTCCTCTCTGCAGCTGGGTAACAGAAACATCAGTCATTACACCTGTAGCCAATCGCAGTGCAGCGTGTCCCTGGGGACACACCCATTCAGAAAAAGTGAGTCCCCGGGCCTGAATATTGGGTAAAATACGCGCTATGGCGCGTTTTTGCAATCACTGCACTGTCTGAGACCGCTCTTCCAATCAATGTGCTTGAGTGCTTAGCTATCTTTCTTGCTCTCATGGGGGCTCAATCTGTTCTGGCAGGCCAACCAGTGCGAATTCAGTCTGACAACGCCACAGAGGTAGTATATGTAAATTATCAGGGAGGCATAAAGAGCGTGGGAGCAATGATGGAGGTGGTCCAAATTCTTTCCTGGGCAGAGGCCATTGTGCCAGCACTCTCGGTGGTGTTCATACCTGGAGTGTGAAACTAGGAAGCAGAGGGGAGTGGTCTCTCTATCCAGAGGTCTACCAACAGTTTGTTCGGAAATGTGGCCTTCCACAGGGGGTCATCATTGCCTCTCGGTACAACTTCAAAGATCCACACTATTGTCTGAGATCCAAATATTCGATGGCTTTTGCGGGGAATGCCATAACTGTTTTGTGGGATTTTCATCTGGTGTATCTGTTTCCCCTGATCCCAAAGTTGCCTTGGGTACTCAAGATGATCAAGGATTAATGGATGACTGTACTCTTAGTGGCTGCAGACTGGCTGCGAAGGTCGTGGTATGCCAACATTCTCAAAGTGTCTGCAATTTCCGGGTGTTGTCTTTTGCTTTGACCAGACCTGCTGCTACGTGGCCAGTTACTACACAATGACCTTCCTCGGTTGGCTTAAAAGGCCTGGCTGTTGTGGCTTTTTTGACCGGCCTTTTAAAGGTTAAAGGTTTTTCTCTCTCGGTCGTCTGTACTATGTTGCGGGCCGGAAACCAGTTGTGCCTTGCAATTACCACAGGTTTTGGAAACTCTACATCTTTCATACCTCCAAAGTTACGGTACTCTCGTTTCTTTGCCTATTTGCAAGGGGCTTTGGAGGCCTGTTTAAAACTTTGTTTTTTGAAAGTACATATTTGGGCCCTGTCCATTTATTTAAAGTGGCATCTGGCCCTTCTTCTGGAGGTTTGAACATTTTTCTACGAGGTGGGTTGCGTGGTCAACCACTGTTTCATCCATCTGTAGCACTGTGGGATCCTAATCTGGTCCTCACTGCTCTCAAGTTGTCTCCGTTTGAGCCTTTGTATTCAGCAAACCTTCAGTTTGTTGCTTGGAAGCTGGTCTTCCTGATGAATATTCAGGTCATGGCATCTCTATATCTATTTGTTACATTTGAAGCCTCTCCTAGACACAACCAAAGCTCAGCTTTGTTTACAAGACAATGGAGAAGTAATTGGAGCAGCATTTGTTATACAGTTTGCAGTCAAGTAAACCCTGGTTTGAGTTTGTGACTTTGATAGAGCATATTCTTGAGACATCCGAATATCTGGTGGATGCTGATCTCATAGTGGCTAGAATATCTTGTTCAGCGGTCTCTGTGCACTTGACCCTCTGGTTCAAAGCTTGTTGAATCTAAGAGGTCCATTGAGTCCCTTTTTCAGGTAATGCTTTATTAAGTCCAGGACTGGATAAGATTATTAGCCTGGGGCCTAATTCAGCATGGATCGCTACTGAGACTGAAATTGTGATAGTCTCAAAACTGCTACTGCTTAAAAAAAATGTGAAGCCGCACTGAAATGGTACAAGACCCCCACCGATGCGATCACACTTCTGCGTATGCATTCGCTGAATAGCAATCCATATGTAGAAACAGAGTACCATCGACAGTTGCGTTAGACCAATGCCTAATTAAAATAATGCGGATGCAGTCGTACCGGCGACATGTTTTTAATTCTAAGCGAACGCAGTTGACGTCCGATATACGCCCTGAAAACATAGTAACCTAGTATTCGAGGTTGAAAAGAGGCAAAATGCCCATCGCGTTCAACCTGTATTTTGTATTAAGTTGAGTTGATTTTAATGTACCTGCTGAAGAATGTTTTAGGACTAGTTAACAACTGCAAATCATGTTACACCCGGATTAACAACTTCAATATTTTAAATGTTGTAACCTTGGATATCCTTTTAAATCAAAAATTCATCCAATCCCCTTTTAAATGCATTTACAGTGTCCACCATTACCACCTTTCCTGGCAAGGAATTCCAAATCCTTATTGCCCTAACAGTGAAGAACCCTTTCCTCCGTTGCGTGCGTCATTTTCTCTCCTCCAGCCTCAGCGAGTGCCCACATGTCCTAAACAGAGTTCTTTTAATAAATAATTCCTCTGATAACTCTTTGTAGTGCCCCTTTACATATTTGAAGACATTAATAATGTCTCCTCTTAGACGCCTCTTTTCCAGTGTATACATGTTCAACCTAGTAAGCCTTTCCTCGTAATCCAGTCCCACTAGCCCTTTAATCAGTTTAGTAGCTCGCCTTTGAACCCTTTCGAGTTCACCGATATCTTTCTTTCTCTGACGTCCTAGTGGATGCTGGGGACTCCGTAAGGACCATGGGGAATAGACGGCTCCGCAGGATACTGGGCACATCTAAAGAAAGCTTTAGGACTATCTGGTGTGCACTGGCTCCTCCCCCTATGACCCTCCTCCAAGCCTCAGTTAGATTTCTGTGCCCGGCTGAGCTGGATGCACACTAGGGGCTCTCCTGAGCTCCTAGGAAGAAAGTATATGTTAGGTTTTTTATTTTCAGTGAGACCTGCTGGCAACAGGCTCACTGCACCGAGGGACTAAGGGGAGAAGAAGCGAACCTACCTAAGTGGTGGTAGCTTGGGCTTCTTAGTCTACTGGACACCATTAGCTCCAGAGGGATCGAACACAGGACCCGACCTCGTCGTCCGTTCCCGGAGCCGCGCCGCCGTCCCCCTTACAGAGCCAGAAGCAAGAAGGTGGTCCGGAAAATCGGCGGCTGAAGACTTCTGTCTTCTCCAAGGTAGCGCACAGCACTGCAGCTGTGCGCCATTGCTCCTCATGCACACCACACACTGCGGTCACTGGTGGGTGCAGGGCGCTGGGGGGGGGGCACCCTGAGCAGCAATATTAACACCTTGGCTGGCGAACTGACCCCATATATAGCCCCAGGGACTATATAGGTGTTTATTAACCCCTGCCAGAACTTTTACAATAGCGGGAGAAAGCCCGCCGAAAAAGGGGCGGAGCCATCTCCCTCAGCACACTGGCGCCATTTTCCCTCACAGCTCTGCTGGAGGGATCGCTCCCTGGCTCTCCCCATGTCCTGCACTACAGAAAAGGGTTAAAAAGAGAGGGGGGGCACAAATTAGGCGCAGTATATATATATATATATTATGCAGCTATAAGGGAAAACACTCTCTATAGGTGATATCCCTGTGATATATAGCGCTCTGGTGTGTGCTGGCATACTCTCCCTCTGTCTCCCCAAAGGGCTTTGTGGGGTCCTGTCCTCTGTCAGAGCATTCCCTGTGTGTGTGCTGTGTGTCGGTACTGCTGTGTCGACATGTATGATGAGGATAATGATGTGGAGGCGGAGCAAATGCCTGTGAATGGGATGTCACCCCCTGCGGGGTCGACACCGGTGTGGATGGACTTATGGAAGGAATTACGTGACAGTGTCAACTCCTTACATAAAAGGTTTGACGACATAGGACAGCCGGCTGCTCAGCTTGTGCCTGTCCAAGCGTCTCACATGTCATCAGGGGCTCTAAAACGCCCGCTACCTCCAGATGGCAGACACAGATGTTGACACGGATACCGACTCCAGTGTCGACGACGATGAGACTAGTGTACCTTCCAATAGGGCCACCCGTTACATGATTGAGGCAATGAAAAATGTATTACACATTTTTGATAATACCCCAGATACCACAAAAAAGGGTATTATGTTTGGTGACAGAAAACTACCGGTAGTTTTCCTGCATCTGAGGAATTGATATGAGGTGTGTGAGGAAGCGTGGACTTCCCCCGATAAGAAATTGATAATTTCTAAGCAGCGTACCCTTTTCCGCCAGAGGATAGGTCACGTTGGGAAATAACCCCTAGGGTAGATAAAGCGGTTACACGCTTATTAAAAAAGGTGGCACTACCGTCACGGATACGGCCGTCCTGAAGGACCTGCTGATAGAAAGCAGAAAACTACCCTTAAAGCTATATACACACACACGGGCATTATATTGAGACCTGCTATTGCCTCGGCATGGATGTGCAATGCGGCAGCTGCGTGGTCAGATTCCCTGTCGGATAATATTTATACTATAGATAGGGACAATATTTTGCTGAAAATAGAGCATATAAAAGACGCTGTCTTATACATGCGTGATGCACAGAGGGATATTTGCCGACTGGCATCACTAATAAGCGCTATGTAAAACCATTGCCGCCAGACGGGGGTTATGGACTCGGCAATGGTCGGGCGATGCCGGTTCAAAACGGCACATGGAAGTTTGCCCTAGAAGGGGGTGGAACTGTTTGGGGATGGTCTTTCAGACCTCGTTTCCACAGCTACGGCTGGGAAATCAAAACTTTTGCCACAAGCTACCCCACAGCAAAAGTAAGCACTGTATTATCAGGTACAGTCCCTTCGGCCCCAGAAAAGTAGAGGGCTAGAGGCTCATCTTTTCTGCCAAGAGGAAACGGTAGAGGGAAAAAGCTGCAGCACACAGCTAGTTCCCGGGAGCAGAAGTCCTCCCCTGCGTCCGGTAAGTCCACAGCATGACGCTGGGGCTGCTCAGGCGGACCCGGGTACGGTGGGGGCCCGTCTCAGAAATTTCAGCGCACAGTGGGCTCTCTCACAGGTGGATCCCTGGGTTCTTCAAACAGTTTCTCAGAGGTACAGGCTGGAATTCGAGACGTCTCCCCCCCGCCGTTTCCTAAAATCTGCCTTACCGGCAACTCCCTCTGCCAGGGAGGCAGTGTTGGTGGCTATCCAAAAAAAAAAAAAAAAAACTGTATTCACAGCAAGTGATTATCAAGGTACCCCTCCTTCAACAGGAAAAGGGTTACTTTTACACAATGTTTGTGGTACCGAAACCGGACGGTTCGGTGAGACCCATCTTAACTTTAAAATCCTTGAACACATATAACAAAAGATTCAAGTTCAAGATGGAATCGCTCAGGGCGATTAATGCGATCCTGGACGAGGGGGATTACAGGGTCTCTCTGGACATCAAGGATACTTACCTGCATGTCCCCATTTACCCTCCTCACCAGGAGTACCTTAAGATTGTGGTACAGGACTGTCACTATCAGTTCCAGACGCTGCCGTTTGGATTATCCACGGCACCGAGGGTCTTTACCATGGGTAATGACCGAAATGATGATACTCCTTCGCAAGAAGGGAGTTTTAATTATCCCGTACTTGGACGATCTCCTGATAAAGGCGAGGTCCAAGGAACAGTTGGTAAGGGGGTAGCACTTTCTCGGGAAGTGCTGCAACAGCAGGACTGGATTCTCAATTCCAAAGTCACAGCTGGTCCCGACGACACGTCTTCTGTTCCTGGGAATGATTCTGGAAACAGACCAGAAGAAAGTGTTTCTTCCAATGGAAAAAGCCGAGGAGTTGTCATCTCTAGTCAGAAACCTCCTAAGACCGGGACAGGTGTCGGTACATCAATGCACACGAGTCCTGGGAAAAATGGTAGCTTCTTACGAAGCAATTCCATTCGGAAAGTTCCACGCAAGGATTCTCCAGTGGGACCTGTTGGACAAATGGTCCGGGTCCCATCTCCAGATACAGCAGCGGATAACCCGGTCGGCAAGAACAAGGGTGTCGCTGCGGTGGTGGCTGCAGAGGGCTCATCTACTAGAGGGCCGCAGATTCGGAATACAGGACTGGGTCCTGGTGACCACGGATGCCAGCCTTCGGGGCTGGGGTGCAGTCACACAGGGAATAAAATTCCAAGGACTATGTCCAAACAGGAGTTTTTCACTTAACATAAATTTTCTGGAGATAAGAGCCATTTACAAGGCCCTAAGCAAAACAAGGCCCCTGCTTCACCAGCCGTACTGATCCAATCAGACAACATCACGGCGCTCGCCCATGTAAACAGGCAGGGCGGCACAAGAAGCAGGAGGGCGATGGCAGAAGCCACAGGGATTCCCCGTTGGGCGGAAAATCATGTGGTAGCACTGGCAGCAGTGTTCATTCCGGGAGTGGACAACTGGGAAGCAGACTTCCGCAGCAGACTCCACCCGGGAGAATAGGGACTTCATCCAGAAGTCTTCCAAATGCTGGTAAACCGTTGGGAAAGATCACAGGTGGACATGATGGCGTCCCGCCTCAATAAAAAAGATATTGCGCCAGGTCAAGGGAACCTCAGGCGATCGCTGTGGACGCTCTAGTGACATCGCGGGTGTACCAGTCGGTTTATGTGTTCCCTCCTCTCCCTCTCATACCCAAGGTACTGAGGATAATAAGAAAAAGAGGAGTAAGAACTATACTCATTGTTCCGGATTGGCCAAGAAGGGCTTGGTACCTGGAACTTCAGGAGATGATCTCAGAGGACCCATGGCCTCGGTCACTCAGACAGGATCTGCTGCAGCAGGGGCCCTGTCTGTTCAAAGACTTACCGCGGCTGCATTGACGGCATGGCGGTTGAACACCGGATCCTGAGTGAAAAAGGCATTCCGGAGGAAGTCATTCTTATCCTGATCAAAGCCAGGAAGGATGTCAGCCTGAAGTTCAGACGTTGTAAGGGAGTGCTGCATATTCAGCCCCTTCTTTGTGCCCCAGTGGCACCTTGGGATCTCAGTGTGGTTTTGGAGTTCCTGGAATCACATTGGTTTGAGACACTTAAAACCGTGGATTTGAAATATCTCACATGAAAAGTGGTCATGTGTTGGCTCTGGCTTCGGCCAGGCATGTGTCAGAATTGGCGGCTTTGTCATAAAAAAGCCCTTACCTGACTTTCCATATGGATAGGGCAGAGTTGAGGACTCGTCCTCACTTTCTCCCGAAGGTGGTATCAGGTTTTCACTTGTACCAACCTATTGTGGTGCCTGCGGCTACTAGGGACCTGGAGGATTCCAAGTTACTGGACGTAGTCAGGGCCCTGAAAAATTATATTTCCAGGACGGCTGGAGTCAGGAAAACTGACTAGCTGTTTATCCTAGATGCACCCAACAAGCTGGGTGCTCCTGCTTCTAAGCAGACTATAGCGCGCTGGATTTGTAGCACTATTCAGCTTGCGCATTCTGCGGTGGGACTACCGCAGCCTAAATCTCTAAAAGCCCATTCCACAAGGAAGGGGGCTCATCTTGGGCGGCTGCCCGAGGGGTCTCGGCTTTACAACTTGGCCGAGCTGCTACTTGGTCAGGGGCAAACACGTTTGCAAAATTTTATAAAATTGATACCCTGGCTGAGGAGGACCTGGAGTTCTCTCATTCGGTGCTGCAGAGTCATCCGCACTCTCCCGCCCGTTTGGAAGCTTTGGTATAATCCCCATGGTCCTTACGGAGTCCCCAGCATCCACTAGGACGTCAGAGAAAATAAGAATTTACTCACCGGTAATTCTATTTCTCGTAGTCCGTAGTGGATGCTGGGCGCCCATCCCAAGTGCGGATTGTCTGCAATACTTGTAAATAGTTATTGTTACACAAATCGGGTTGTTATTGCGAACCATCTATTCAGAGGTTCCATTGTTATCATACTGTTAACCGGGGTTCCTATCACGAGTTATACGGTGTGATTGGTGTGGCTGGTATGAGTCTTACCCGGGATTCAAAATCCTTCCTTATTGTGTCAGCTCTTCCGGGCACAGTGTCCTAACTGAGGCTTGGAGGAGGGTCATAGGGGGAGGAGCCAGTGCACACCAGATAGTCCTAAAGCTTTCTTTAGATGTGCCCAGTCTCCTGCGGAGCCATCTATTCCCCATGGTCCTTACGGAGTCCCCAGCATCCACTACGGACTACGAGAAATAGATTTACCGGTGAGTAAAATCTTATTTTTTTTTGTCTTTTTCTTTTTTTCTATACCGTGGTGCCCAAAACTGAACACCATATTCCAGGTGCGGACGAACCAACGATTTGTACAGCAGCAGAATTACATCCTCGTCCTTTGTCTCAATTCCCTGTTTTATGCACGCTAACACCTTACTTGCCCTCTTTACTGCGCTTTGACATTGTATACGGTTATTAAGTTTATTTTCTCTAACGTCCTACAGGATGCTGGGACTCCGTAAGGACCATGGGGAATAGACGGGCTCCGCAGGAGACATGGGCACTTTAAGAAAGACTTTAGACTCTGGGTGTGCACTGGCTCCTCCCTCTATGCCCCTCCTCCAAACCTCAGTTTTAGACTGTGCCCAGAGGTAGATGGGTGCACTGCAGGGAGCTCTCCTGAGTTTCCTGCTAAGAAAGCATTTTGTTTTTTCTTATTTTCAGGGAGCTCTGCTGGCAACAGACTCCCTGCATCGAGGGACTGAGGAGAGAGGAGCAGACCTACTTAAATGATAGGCTCTGCTTCTCGGCTACTGGACACCATTAGCTCCAGAGGAAGTGGAACACAGGTTCCTCCTGGGCGTTCATCCCAGAGCCGCGCCGCTGTTCTCCTCACAGAGCCGGAAGAAACAAAGAAAGAAGATACTGAGGCGGCAGAAGCTCTCGGGTGCTTCACTGAGGTAACGCACAGCACTGCAGTTGTGCGTCATTGCTCCCATACACCTCACACACTCCGGTCACTGTACGGGGTGCAGGGCGCAGGGGGTCGCCCTGGGCAGCAATAGAATACCTCTCCTATGGCAAATGACTATATACATGTACAGGTGGGCATTGTACATGTATATAAATGAGCCCCCGCCATATTTCATTAAGTTTGAGCGGGACAGAAGCTCGCCGCCGAGGGGGCGGGGCTTCTCCCTCAGCACTCACCAGCGCCATTTTCTCTCCATAGCTCCGCTGAGAGGAAGCTCCCCGGACTCTCCCCTGCTTGACACATGGTGAAAGAGGGTTTTAAAGTAGAGGGGGGGGCCACATAATTGGCGATTATACATTACAGCAGCGCTACTGGGTAAATATTCTGTGTTTTTCTCCGGGGTCATATAGCGCTGGGGTGTGTGCTGGCATACTCTCTCTCTGTCTCTCCAAAGGGCCTAAAGGGGAACCTGTCTTCAGAAAAGTGTTACCCTGTGTGTGTGGGGTGTGTCGGTACGCGTGTGTCGACATGTTTGACGATGAAGGCTCGCCTAAGGAGGAGGGGGAGTGCATGATTGTCAGGTCGCCGTCGGCAACGCCGACACCGGACTGGATGGATATGTGGAATGTCTTGAATGCTAATGTAAATTTATTGCATACGAGATTAGACAAGACTGAGGCTAGGGATCAGTCAGGTAGTCAGACCATGCCTGTCCCAGTGTCACCGGGACCTTCTGGGTCTCAGAAACGCACATTATCCCAGATCACTGACACAGATACCGACACGGATTCAGATTCCAGTGTCGACTATGAGGATGCAAAATTACAGCCAAAAGTGACTAAAGGTATTCGTTACATGATCATTGCTATTAAAGAGGTTTTGCATATTACTGAGGAACCCCCTGTCCCTGACACGAGGGTACACATGTATAAAGAGAAAAAGCCTGAGATCACCTTTCCGTCCTCATTTGAACTAAGCGAATTGTGCGAAAATGCTTGGGAATCTCCAGACAGGAGGCTACAAGTTCCCAAAAGGATTCTTATGGCGTATCCCTTCCCACAAAAGGACAGGATACGATGGGAATCTTCGCCTAAGGTAGACAAGACGTTGACGCGCTTATCCAAGATGGTGGCACTGCCTTCCCAGGATACTGCTACCCTCAAGGATCCTGCGGATCGTAAGCAGGAAGTTACCATGAAGTACATTTACACACATTCTGGTACTGTTGTTAGGCCGGCTATGGCGTCTGCCTGGGTTTGTAGTGCTGTCGCAGCATGGACAGATTCCTTGTCTACAGAGATTGAGACCCTAGACAAGGATGCCATTCTAATGACCCTAGAGCATATCAAGGATGCTGCGTTATATATGAGGGATGCTCAAAGAGACATTTGTTTACTAAGCTCCAGAATAAATGCTATGTCTAATTCTGCTAGGCGACTCTTGTGGACCCGACAGTGGACGGGGGATGCCGACTCAAAGCGGCATATGGAGTCGTTGCCTTACAAGCGGGAGGAGTTGTTTGGAGAAGGCCTCTCGGACCTTGTCTCTACTGCTACGGCTGGTAAATCGAATTTTTTACCTTATGTTCCCCCACAGCATACTAAGAAGGCACGTCATTACCAGATGCAGTCCTTTCGTTCAAATAAAAGCAAAAAGGTACGGGGATCGTCCTTTCTTGCCAGAGGTAAAGGCAAGGGAAAAAAGCTGCACACAGCTAGTTCCCAGGAGCAGAAGTCCCCCCCTACGTCTGCAAAATCCACCGCATGACGCTGGGGCTTTCCTGGGGGGGCCAGATCAAGTGGGGGCACTTCTTCGATTCTTCAGCCACGTCTGGGTTCACTCACAGGTGGATCCCTGGGCAATAGAGATTGTTTCTCAGGGATACAGGCTGGAATTCGAAGAGATGCCTCCTCGCCGGTTTTTCAAATCGGCTCTCCCGGCTTCTCCCTCAGAAAGGGAGTAAGTGTTAACTGCAATTCAAAAATTGTACCTGCAACAGGTGATAGTCAAGGTTCCTCTTCTCCAGCAAGGAAAGGGGTATTACTCAACCCTGTTTGTGGTTCCGAAACCGGACGGTTCGGTCAGACCCATTTTGAATCTAAAATCCCTGAACCTGTATTTGAAAAAGTTCAAGTTCAAGATGGAATTGCTCAGAGCGGTCATCGCCAGCCTGGAGGGGGAGGGGGAGGGGGGGGGGGGTTGGATGGATTCCCTGGACATAAAGGATGCTTACCTTCATGTTCCGGTTTTTCTTCCTCACCAGGCGTTCCTGAGATTTGCGGTACAGGACTGTCATTACCAATTTCAGACTTTGCCGTTTGGGCTTTCCACGGCCCCAAGAATTTTCACCAAGGTAATTGCGGAAATGATGGTGCTCCTGTGCAAGCAGGGTGTCACAATTATCCCATACTTGGATGATCTCCTCATAAAGGCGGGATCCCGAGAGAAGTTACTGGACAGCGTGTCACTATCAGTGAGGACGTTGCAACAGCACGGCTGGATTCTCAATTTTCCGAAGTCCCAGCTGGTTCCTACAACGCGTCTGACCTTTTTGGGCCTGATTCTGGACACGGAACAGGAAAAGGTTTTTCTTCCGATGGAAAAGGCTCAGGAGCTCATAGCTCTGGTCAGGAACCTATTAAAGCCAAAAAAGGTTTCAGTGCTTCACTGCGCCCGTGTCCTGGGGAAGATGGTGGCATCGTAAGAGGCCGTCCCCTTCGGCAGGTTCCATGCAAGGACTTTTCAATGGGACCTACTGGACAAATGGTCCGGTTCTCATTTACAAATGCATCAAAGGATCACCCTGTCTCCCAGAGCCAGGATATCTCTCCTGTGGTGGCTGCACAGTGCTCACCTCCTGAAAGGCCGCAGGTTCGGCATTCAGGACTGGATCCTGGTGACCACGGACGCGAGCCTCCGAGGTTGGGGAGCAGTCACACAGGGAAGAAATTTCCAAGGACTTTGGTCAAGTCAAGAGACTTGTCTTCACATCAACATCCTGGAACTAAGGGCCATATACAACGCCCTACGTCAAGCGGAGATCTTACTTCGCAATCGACCAGTTCTGATCCAGTCAGACAACATCACCGCAGTAGCTCATGTCAACCGCCAAGGCGGCACAAGGAGCAGAGTGGCAATGGCGGAAGTCACCAGAATTCTTCGCTGGGCGGAGAATCATGTAAGCGCTCTGTCAGCAGTGTTCATTCCGGGAGTGGACAACTGGGAAGCGGACTTCCTCAGCAGACACGATCTGCATCCGGGAGAGTGGGGACTTCATCAGGAAGTCTTCGCGCACATTGCAAGTCAGTGGGGACTACCCCAAATAGACATGATGGCATCCCGTCTCAACAAAAAGCTACAACGGTAGCGGTGGACGCCCTAGTGACACCGTGGGTGTTCCAGTCGGTCTATGTGTTTCCTCCTCTTCCTCTCATACCCAAGGTGTTGAGATAATTGTTCCAGATTGGCCACGAAGGACCTGGTATCCGGATCTGCAAGAAATGCTCACAGAAGATCTGTGGCCTCTTACTCTAAGGCAGGACCTGTTACAACAAGGTCCCTGTCTGTTCCAAGACTTACCGCGGCTGCGTTTGACGGCATGGAGGTTGAACGCCGGATCCTAGCGGAAAAGGGCATTCCGGATGAGGTCATTCCTACTCTGATAAAGGCTAGGAAGGACGTGACAGCAAAACATTATCACCGAATATGGCGAAAATATGTGTCTTGGTGTGAGGCCAGGAATGCTCCTACGGAAGAATTCCATCTAGGCCGTTTTCTTCACTTTTGTGAAGGGAGTACTGCATATTCAGCCTCCTTTTGTACCTCCGGTGGCGCCTTGGGACCTTAACGTGGTGTTAAGTTTCCTTCAGTCACATTGGTTTGGACCACTTAAAACAGCGGAGTTTAAATATCTCACTTGGAAGGTGGTCATGTTGTTAGCCTTGGCTTCGGCTAGGCGAGTTTCGGAATTGGCGGCTTTATCACATAAAAGCCCCTATCTGGTTTTCCATGTGGATTGAGCGGAGTTGCGGACCCGTCCTCACTTCCTACCTAAGGTGGTCTCATCCTTTCATATGAACCAACCTATTGTCGTGCCTGTGGCTACACGTGACATGGAGGATTCAGAGTCCCTTGATGTGGTCAGGGCTTTGAAAATTTACGTAGCCAGAACGGCTAGGATTAGAAAAACAGAAGCACTGTTTGTCCTGTATGCAGCCAACAAGGTTGGCGGCCCTGCTTCAAAGCAGACTATTGCTCGCTGGATCTGTGACACGATTCAGCAGGCGCATTCTACGGCGGGATTGCCGTTACCGAAATTGGTTAAGGCTTATTCCACTAGGAAGGTGGGCTCATCTTGGGCGGCTGCCCGAGGGGTCTCTGCACTACAGCTATGCCGAGCAGCTACTTGGTCGGGGTCAAACACTTTTGCAAAGTTCTATAAGTTTGATACCCTGGCTGAAGAGGACCTCCTGTTTGCTCAATCAGTGCTGCAGAGTCATCCGCACTCTCCCGCCCGTTTGGGTGCTTTGGTATAATCCCTATGGTCCTTACGGAGTCCCAGCATCCTCTAGGACGTTAGAGAAAATAAGATTTTACACTTACCGGTAAATCTATTTCCGTAGAGGATGCTGGGCGCCCGTCCCAAGTGCGGACTTCTTCTGCAAGACTTGTATATAGTTATTGCTTACATAAGGGTTACATTATAGTTCATCGGTTTGGACCGAGACTTTGTTGTTTGTTCATACTGTTAACTGGGTAGTTTATCACAAGTTATACGGTGTGATTGGTGTGGCTGGTATGAATCTTGCCCTTGGATTACCAAAATCCTTTCCTCGTACTGTCCATCTCCTCTGGGCACAGTTTCTCTAACTGAGGTCTGGAGGAGGGGCATAGAGGGAGGAGCCAGTGCACACCCAGAGTCTAAAGTCTTTCTTAAAGTGCCCATGTCTCCTGCGGAGCCCGTCTATTCCCCATGGTCCTTACGGAGTCCCAGCATCCTCTACGGACTACGAGAAATAGATTTACCGGTAAGTGTAAAATCTTATTATCAATGAGTACCCCCAAATCCTTTTCCAAAACTGTTACCCCTAGACTTTCCCCTTTTAATATGTAGGATGCAAGTTTGTTTTTAGTCCCGAAATGCATAACCTTGCATTTTTCTATATTGAACCTCATTCTCCATTTAGATGCCCAGATTTCAAGTTTAGATGAGTCATTCTGCAGAGACTCCACATCTATTTATGAATTAATTACCCTACACAGTTTAGTATCATCTGCAAAGATTGACACTGTGCTTTCCAGGACTATTTCTAGGTCATTGATAAATATGTTGAACAGTAGTGGCCCGAGTACAGACCCCTGTGGTATTCCACTGACTACTGGAGTCCAGCTTGAGGACTTCCCGTTGACCACTACTCGCAGTACCCTGTTTTCCAGCCAGTTACTTATCCATGTACAGTTTTTCCTAGGCCAAGCTCTTTTTTTAATTTGATGATTAATCTCCTGTGAGGCACTGTATCGAAGACTTTTGCAAAATCTAAGTAGACCACATCCACTGCTTTTCCTTGGTCAAGATTGTCGCTCACTTTCTCGTAGAAGTTGACATGATCTGTCCCTCCCATGCTGGTTCTTGCTAATAATCTTAGGGGTCTGCAGATACTCCTGTATGCTATCCCTTTGAATTCCTTCCAATATTTTCCCCACTATAGATGTCAAACTAATCGGCCTGTAGTTACCTGGATGATTTTTGGATCCCTTTTTAAATAATGGCACTACCTCTGCTGTACGCCAATCCTTTGGTACCATGCCAGATCTAATTGAACTATTGAAAATCAAGTATAGGGTTCTTGCTAGTTGTGACCTAAGCTCCATAAGAACCCTCGGATGAAGTCTGTCCGGGCCAGGTGATTTATTAATCTTTATTTTGCGTAATCTCTCCCCGACTACTTCTTTACTTAAACAAGCATCTAACCACGAATCCTTACTGTCAGTATCGCTATGCACTACTCCCACCATCAGTTCTTCTCTGGTGAACACCGGTGAAAAAAATTTGTTCAGTATTTCTGCTTTTGATTCGTCATCCTTGAACAATACTCCAAATTAATCTTTTATTGGACCTATATCCTCCTCTTTTAACCTTTTACTGTTTATGTATTTAAAAAAAAAAATTTGGATTGGTTTTACTCTCTAGCAATTTGCTTTTCGTTTTCAATTTTAGCTGCTCTTATTGCATTTTTGCATCTTTTATTGCATTCATTGTAGTACTGGAATGAATCCTCCTTTCCATTAGATTTAAATGCTTTGAAAGCATGCCTCTTTTTATCGATTTCGGACTTGACCTTCTTGTTAAGCCACATCTGTTTGGGTTTGGCTCTCCTGCGCTAACTGCCCATGGGAATAAATTTGTGAATATTGCTATCTAGCATCCCTTTTAAAGCATCCCACATTTCCGAAGTGTTCTTACCATGAAACAAAACTTCCCACTCAATGTCGTTTAATGCACATCTCAGCATACTGAAGTTAGCCTTCCTAAAGTTAAGTGTTTTTGTTGAACCCTTATAGCTATGTTTCCTGAAACTGATGTCGAATGTGATCATATAGTGACCACTGTTACCCAAAGTCTCCCCAACTTTAGTATCCGATATGATACATGTCCACATTATTAGTAATTACTAGATCTAGAGTAGATATACCCCTAATTGGGTCCTCGATTAATTGAGACAAGTAGTGATCTTTTAACATATTTAAGAACCTGTTTCCCCTAGCTTTAACACATGAATCGTTACTCCAATTACTATCAGGATAGTTAAAATCCCCAATCACTAGGATGTCCCCCAATCCCGCAGCCCTTTCGATTTACTGCAAGAGTTGTTCCTCCTCATGTATGCTAATATCTGGCTGTTTGTAGCATTTGCCTATAACTAATCTTTTTGCATCAATACCCCCACTTGAGATTTCAACCCAATGCCATTGCTGCATTTTCCTAACCACTTCCCACAAACTTCGTGTTGCCTCCCACAAACTTCGTGTTGCCTCCCACAAATGGTCACTTCCTGCTAATCAATTTGTGATCGCATCTCACTGAGCCTGCGAACGCACTGCAATTTGCCCTTTACGCACGCATAATGCGTAGTCTGCTGATATTCGCCTTATTTGCATTTTTGCAATTTAGTGATCCATGCTGAATTAGGTCCCTAGTCACAGAAGCTAAATAGTGATGCGCTTGCATCTGAAGGGTAGCCCCCTGCCTCCGCATCCTAGCTGCGGAGGCAGTCGCTGGGCCGCCATGTTTTGGGTCGCAGCGGCTGCGCATGATGTTGCGCATCCACTACGGCCCGCCACGAAAACTATCCGGACCACGCCCCCAAACGTTGCGTCTATACCCACAAAACACTGCCTATAGGAAACTAAGTATTTAACGAACAGCCAATAGAGCTAGAAAATTTTCCTTTTCTGTACTGTATCTCCCGTGAGTGGAAATAAGGTGGTAAACTTAGGTCATACATGTTTTTTCAGGAATCGCATTTGCATTGTATGATCCAAGTAGTTTCAACAGAACTACATGCCATCTCTGCATTTCCATCATATTCTGTCTACCTAGGTGTTGCTGAGCACAGACTAAGGACATTTGAGGCCTACTTGAAAGCTGTAAAACTGCTCAGAGAAGAGAAATGTATAACAACACCACAATATTCCAAGGTAACAGACAAATTAAAGTTTTGCAGTTGATTTGAAGAATTTGCTATCTCAATGCTGCACTTATTGTACTATGAGAACACAATTTTATGTTTATTTTCAAATTGGATATGGTGCCTGTTAGCCCTGGCAAGGTAATGTAGTGTGCACCATAAAACGGTATCGGGTTGATAGATCTACAGTAAAAAGATAGACAGTCAGTAGGTCGACCCCAAATGGTCGACAGGTAAAAGGTAAACAGTGCTTAAGGTCGACAAGTTCAAAAGTTCGATAGGACAGTGGTCGACACAAGGTTTTTTATTTGCTATTTTGTTAAACTTTTTCATTATTTACAATCCACATAGATTACGATTGGGAATAGTAACCTTGCCCAAAGCATGGGTACATGTTTCTACTAATTTGGCTCAGGTGTGGTGAAACAAAAATAACACAATACAAAAAACTTTTGTCGACCTTTTGACACTGTTGTCTTTTGCATGTCGACCATTTGTGGTCGACCTTTTGTCTGTGTTTACTGTAGATCCATTGAACCCACCCCCCTTAAAAACATGGTTTATCTTAATTTTGTACGAAGTTTATTTTTTTGGATCTACAGGTAACTTTGTCACATTTTCAAATTAGCTTAATTTTAGTAAATGCAGTAATTTACATATAGTACATGCATAATAAGGGGCAAATGCAGTATTTCTACAGGAAGCTTCCACATGCTTGATTGAGGAACAAGGTAAAGGAAACAACTGCACTAAGCCTAAAATAGACAGTGTTTTTCTTTTTTTGTAGTTAAATTATTTTAAATAACAACGGTTGAGTATCACAATGTGACTTATTCACACAGTATTATCTAGTGATAGTAATAGTATATTTTAAAGGGTAAAATTGTTTTTACAAACTATAAAATAAAATTTTACGTACAGTAAAGTTAGTTGCATCTACCAGTCGGTGAGTGTTTCAGGTATGTTAAACACAGCAGTAAGTGTGCAGCCAAGATACATTTACCATAAAGATGGGATTTGGTCGATGCTATTCATTTATGTTTTCATGGCTAGCTAGTATGTTTAAGCTCTTGAAACAACTGACATATTTACAGAGTCTGTATTATACTTACCGCACCTCCCAACTTTAGGAAAGTGTTCAGTGGGACAATGTGCACCCAACAAAGTCACATAATTGAAAAGGAGGTGTGACTTGCATCACATGGAAGAGGTTTTGTCATACTCCCAGTTTCTCTTATGTCCTAGAGGATGTTGGGGTCCACATTAGTACCATGGGGTATAGACGGATCCACTAGCAGCCATTGGCACTTTAAGAGTTTGAGAGTGTGGGCTGGCACCTCCCTCTATGCCCCCCCTACCAGACTCAGTTTAGAAAATGTGCCCGGAGGAGCCGGTCACAGCTAGGGGAGCTCCATAGGAGTTCTTTTAGTTTTATTATTGTAATTAGAGTTTAGGCACAGGGGGAGGCTGCTGGCAACAGCCTCCCTGCTTCGGGGGACGAGTATTGTCCACCCTGCGGGGTCTGAGCCACTATCTCCGCTGACAGGACACTGAGCTCCTGAGGAGATCGAACGTTCCCCGCCACAGGGGATCGCTCACCCCAGCAGCATGCCGCCACCCCCTTACAGAACCAGAAGATCAGTGGCGAGTTAGTCACCCCCAGCAAGCGGGGAGCCGGGTGAAGATAGCGGCAACAGGGTATGGAGCGCAGTACTAATTGCGCTCCGTGGCTCAGCGGTACATAGTGCGGCGCTGTGAGGGGCGCCCTGGGCCAGTGCCAACACCCTACACTGACCTCCAAGCCTGTCAGGGTCCCAGGATCGCTGCCAGCACAATTCCTCAGGCCAGTATAATCTTCAGAAGAGCGGGAAGACAGCGCCATGTAAGGGGGTGGAGCTTCTCCTCAGAGCAGACCCAGTAGAAGCGCTGTCAGTGAGAGTTGTCCCTCCAAATCAACTCCAGCTATCTTTTACGGTACCAGGAGCTTGTAGAAGGGGGGGGGGGGGGGGGGGCGGCTGTGTACAGACTGTGTAACCTATTAAGGTGCACAGTCAGCGCTGGTTAGGGGTCTCCCTAACTATTAGCGCTGTGTGTGGGTTGGCTCCAATCTCTGTGTCTTTCTTGCCATTCTTAGGGGAGAAACACTGTCTGCCCTTCCCTGTGTGTGTTTGTGTGTGGAGTGTCTGTGGTCTCCATTAAGCTCTGTCCAGGGACTCTGTGTCATATGCTGCAGAGGCCATTAGAGATGTGTTTAATATTGCTGATACAACACCTGAGCAGGTTGAGGAGGCTTAATTCACTGACAATAAAAAAGCCTCGCTAACCTTCCCTTCATCTAAGGAATTAAATGCTATATTTGAGAAAGCCTGGGAAAACCCAGAGAAAAAATTTCTGATCCCTAGAAAGGTTCTGGTTGCTTTCCTTTTCCCTGAGGAGGATAGGAAAAAATGGAAAAACCCACCCATAGTTGACACGTCTGGATCCAGACTCTCAAAGAAGTTGGTTTTACCTGTTCCAGAATCTACCGCGTTAAAAGAAACGGCTGATCGAAAAATTGACACTACGCTCAAATCCATATACTGTACACTGCTTCAGGGGCGATACTACGTCTTACTATTGCCTGTGCATGGATTTCCAAAGCTATAGTAAAGTGGTCAGGCACGTTACTTGAAGATTTGGATACAATGGATAAAAGTGACGTGGAATTGTTTTTATGTAACATTCAGGATTCTGCTGGATTTATGGTCATGAAAGACCTGGGTTCCATCGCTGCAGGGATATCTTCCATGTCTGTCTCAGCTCGTAGAGGACTTTGGCTACGCCAGTGGTCTGCCATCGCGGAATCCAGGAGAGGTCTGGACACCTACCCTACACAGGTCAAGCTCTCTTTGGGGAAGCGTTGGATGCGTGGATTTCCACGGCTACAGCTGCACCTGTAACGAAGAAACCTTTTTCTTCAGCTGCATTTCAGTCCTTTTGGGCTGCTAAACACCTTCTTTAGAGGAGGTTGACCAAAATCCAAGAAACCTGCTGCTGCGGGTTCCCAGGAACAGAAGCCTGCTTCAGGTACACCAAAGTCCTCAGCATGGCGGTGGTACGCGCGGCTTGGAGGTGGGGCCGGTTGGGGCGAGACTCAGGCATTTCAGCCACGACTGGGTGTCGTCCGGCCTGGATACTTGGGTGCAAGATATTGTCCTAGGGGGGTACAGGCTGGAGTTTCAAGACCTCCCTCCTCACCGATTCTTCAAATCAGGCTTGCCAGCTTTGCTGGCGGACAGGGCTATCATACAGGAAATTGTGTGAATACAGTTAGAGAATAATCTCAAACTGCATAACCTGGCGCTATATAAATTTATTCGAATAGATGGGAAAAAAGTTAAAAAAATAGTGAGCAATGGTGCTGCTGAGCAAAAACAGCTGGTTAGACTGAAATAGAATTTTGATAGAAAACAAAGAAAAAAGATGCTCTGCGCTCCAAGGATCACTTGCACGTCTAGCAGGGTGAATAATTGACTAAATGCAGCTCATTTAGAAAACAAATTATTTTATCAGAAGGTTATTATATTGAATGTACAGCTAAAAAAGCAATTGATACATGAAACAGATTAATAGAAACACAAGTAGCAACTTCTTAAATACACATGAGAAAGTAATATTGTGACTAGCTCAAAAGTGTGCTGGTTATAACAGCATGCTATAAAACTGAATGAAATTCAGACAAGATCAAAGCTCTAATTTAATGAAAAACACTGGCGTCCCAGTGTAACATAATATAGTAAATCTCCACAATAATTATAATGTTATTTGTAGTATATATGCCGTGATAGTTACCACCGTGCTGGTTCCTGAATTTTGCTGCAGGATCCTGTGTGCAGTTGCACGTGGTACATAAGATGAATTGATTATTACCTCTAATGATAATTGTGGAGCAAACCCGCTGATGTTCTAAATCTCTGTAGTAAAAGCCGTCAATGATGAACAGGATGATATAATGAAAAAGGCCTCACAGCAGAGGACGTAGACCGTTTATCCTGCGGTAATGGTGGATATCTGTATAGCCGCAATTAGCCGGTGCTGTCCTGGCCTCACAGCGGAGGTACGTGGATGTCCGGCTCACGGGAATCACAGCGACAGTAGAAAGCTGTATGGCCGTAATTGGCCGACGCTGTCCTAACCTCTCAGCGGAGGTCTGTGAATATCCGGCACACGGAGATAACAGTGGCGGTGGATGACTGTATGGCCGCACTTGGCCGGCGCTGTCCTAGCCTTGCAGCGGGAGTCCGTGAATGTCCGGCTCACGGAGATGATTATCAGAGACAGCTGTGCCGTGAATAATTAGAGTGATCATTCCTCACTATAGCAGTTTAGGCTGAAATGGATTTAACGGCTGTGGTGTAAATAAACAGCAAGATGCGGGAATTTTAAAATAGAGAGCTGATCCGTGCTGTAATGATGTTCATTCAGAAATGCTCAGTTGTAAGAAAGGGGCGTCAACGCGTTTCATCTCCTAGCAACCGGAGACTTCCTCAAGACGAAAATTTTGTCTTCAGGAAGTCTCCGGTTGCTAGGAGACGAAACGCGTTGACGCCCCTTTCTTACAACTGAGCATTTCTAAATGAACATCATTACAGCACGGATCAGCTCTCTATTTTAAAATTCCCGCATCTCGCTGTTTATTTACACCACAGCCGTTAAATCCATTTCAGCCTAAACTGCTATAGTGAGGAACGATCACTCTAATTATTCACGGCACAGCTGTCTCTGATAATCATCTCCGTGAGCCGGACATTCACGGACTCCCGCTGCAAGGCTGGGACAGCGCCGGCCAAGTGCGGCCATACAGTCATCCACCGCCACTGTTATCTCCGTGTGCCGGATATTCACAGACCTCCGCTGAGAGGTTAGGACAGCGTCGGCCAATTGCGGCCATACAGCTTTCTACTGTCGTCGTGATTCCCGTGAGCCGGACATCCACGTACCTCCACTGTGAGGCCAGGACAGCAGCGGCTAATTGCGGCTATACAGATATCCACCATTACCGCAGGATAAACGGTCTACGTCCTCTGCTGTGAGGCCTTTTTCATTATATCATCCTGTTCATCATTGACGGCTTTTACTACAGAGATTTAGAACATCAGCGGGTTTGCTCCACAATTATCATTGGAGGTAATAATCAATTCATCTTATGTACCACGTGCAACTGCACACAGGATCCTGCAGCAAAATTCAGGATCCAGCACGGTGGTAACTATCACGGCATATATACTACAAATAACATTATAATTATTGTGGAGATTTATTATATTATGTTACACTGGGACGCCAGTGTTTTTCATTAAATTAGAGAGCTTTGATCTTGTCTGAATTTCATTCAGTTTTATAGCATGCTGTTATAACCAGCACACTTTTGAGCTAGTCACAATATTACTTTCTCATGTGTATTTAAGAAGTTGCTACTTGTGTTTCTTTTAATCTGTTTCATGTATCAATTGCTTTTTTAGCTGTACATTCAATATAATAACCTTCTGATAAAATCATTTGTTTTCTAAATGAGCTGCATTGAGTCAATTATTCACCCTGCTAGACTGCACATAATCAATTAACCACAAGTGATCCTTGGAGCGCAGAGCATCTTTTTCTTTGTTTTCTATCCTACAGGAAGCCATCCAGAAGTTGGTGGAGTCAAAGGTCATTGTACCAGTTCCACCCCATTTGCAAAACAAAGGTTACTATTCAAACCTTTTCGTGGTTCCGAAACCGGATGGTTCGGTCAGGCCCATTCTGAACTTAAAATCGCTAAACCCCTTTCTGAGGGAGTTCAAGTTCAAAATGGAGTCTGAGGGCAGTGATAACAGGTCTGGAAGAGGGGGAATTCCTGGTATCCCTGGATATCAAGGATGCGTACCTCCACATTCGGATTTGGCCACAGCATCAAGCTTTTCTCCAATTCGCACTGTTAGACAGTCACTATCAGTTTCAGGCACTGCCATTCGGCCTCTCCACAGCACCGAGTGTCTTCACCAAGGTGATGGTGGAGATGATGGTTCTCCTCCGCAGACAGGGGGTGAACATAATTCCATATCAGGACGATCTGCTGATAAAGGCATCGTCCAAGGAGAAGCTGTTACAGTCCATTGTTCTCACGACCCATCTACTCAGGGAACACGGTTGGATCCTGAATCTTCCAAAATCACATTTGGAGCCGACCAGGAGGTTGTCCTTTCTGGGAATGATCCTCGACACGGAAGTGCAGAGGGTGTTTCTTCCGTGGAGAAAGCGTTGGTGATGCAAATAATGGTATGGGATGTCCTGAAGCCAGCCCGGGTGTCAGTTCATCCGTGCATTCGCCTTCTTGGGAAGATGGTGGCCTCTTTTACGAGGCTCTGCAGTATGGGAGGTTTCATGGTCGCCCCATCCAACTGGATCTCTTGGACAAGTGGTCGGGATCTCATCTACACATGCACCAGAGAATATGTGTATCGCCAAAGGCCAGGATTTCTCTCCTCTGGTGGCTGCGATTACCTCACCTTCTGGAGGGCCGCAGGTTCGGGATTCAGGACAGGACCCTTCTAACCACAGATGCAAGTCTCCGGGGCTGGGGCGCAGTCACTCAAGGGGAGACCTTCCAAGGAAGGTAGTGAGGTCTGGAAGCCGGACTACCAATAAACATTCTGGAACTAAGAGCCATCTACAATGGTCTTCTCCAAGCAGCCCATCTTCTGCGAGATCGGGCCATTCAAGTGCAGTCGGACAATGTAACGACAGTAGCTTACATAAACCGACAGGACGGAACGAAGAGCAGAGCTGCAATGTCAGAGGTAACCAGAATCATCCTCTGTGCAGAAAAACACACTTTGGCGCTGTCAGCAATCTTCATTCCGGGAGTAGACAACTGGGAAGCGGACTATCTCAGCAGACACGATCTCCATCCAGGAGAGTGGGGACTCCATCCGGAGGTGTTCAAGGAGGTAACAGATCTTTGGGGTGTACCTCAAATAGACATGATGGCCTCTCGTCTCAACAAGAAGCTTCGGCAGTATTGTTCCAGGTCGAGGGACCCGCAAGCCGTGGCGGTGGACGCCCTAGTGACCTCGTGGGTGTTCCGGTCGATGTACGTGTTTCCTCCACTTCCACTCATTTCAAGAGTTCTAAAACTCATAAGGAGAACAAGAGTTCAGGCAATCCTCATTGCTCCGGACTGGCCAAGACGGGCTTGGTACGCTTATCTTCTGGATCTACTGCTAGAAGAGGCCTCTTCCTCTTCGGGAGGACCTGCTGCAGCTTATTAAGACTTACCGCGGCTATGTTTGACGGCATGGAGGTTGAACGCCCGATATTAGCTCTCCGAACAAGGTTATTCCTACCCTGATACAGGCTAGGAAAGGAGTAACGGCTAAACATTACCATCGTATTTGGAAAAAATATGTATCTTGGTGTGAGTCCAAGAAGTTTCCTATGGTGGAGTTTCAACTGGGACGGTTTCTCCTCTTCCTGCAAGCAGGTGTGGATATGGGGTGGTCTTCAGTATGCCGAATGTCGGGATCCCGGCGCACAGTATACCGGCGCCCGAATCCCGACACCCGGCATACCGACAGATATTCTCCCTCGTGGGGGTCCACGACCCCCCTGGAGGGAGAATAAATAACGTGGTGCGTGTAGTGCGCCACTGTAACCGCAGCGTGGCGAGTGCAGCGAGCTCGCAAGGGGCTGCTTTGCGCTCGCCGCGCTGTCTGTATGCCGGCGGTCAGGCTCCCGGCGCCGGTATGCTGGTCGCCGGGAGCTTGGCCGCCGGCATACCATACTACACCCGTGGATATGGGCCTGAGGTTGGTATCCGTAAAGGTCCAAATTTCGTCCCTATCCATTTTCTTCCAGAAACAGTTGGCTTCCCTTCCTGAGGTACAGACTTTTCTGAAAGGGGTTCTGCACATCCAGCCTCCCTTTGTGCCGCCTACTGCGCCCTGGGATCTTAACGTGGTGTTACAGTTTATCCAATCAGATTGGTTTGAACCTCTGACGGAGGTTGAGGTCAAGTTTCTCACGTGGAAGGCTGTCACTTTGTTGGCCTTAGCTTCTGCTAGACGTGTGTCGGAGTTGGGGGCTTTATCTTGTAAGAGCCCCTACTTGATCTTCCATGTAGATAGAGCTGAGCTCCGGACACGTCAGCAGTTTCTGCCAAAGGTTGTGTCGGCATTTCATATCAACCAACCTATTGTGGTGCCAGTGACTACTGACTCCTCAATATCATCAAAGTCCTTGGATGTTGTAAGGGCTCTGAAAATCTATGTGAAGAGGACTGCTCGTCACAGAAAATCGAACTCTCTGTTCGTCCTGTATGATCCCAAGAAACCTGGGTGTCCTGCTTCTAAGCAGACAATATCTCACTGGATCAGGTTCACTATCCAGCATGTGTATTCTACAGCAGGATTGCGGTGTCCTACGTCTGTTAAGGTCCACTCTACTCGTAAGGTGGATTCTTCCTGGGCAGCTCGCGGGGTGTCTCGGCTTTACAGCTTTGCCGAGCGGCTACTTGGTCTGGGTTGAACACGTTTGCAAAGTTCTACAAGTTCGGTACTTTGACCAAACTTCAGGTCCTTAGAGGCCAATCAGTTCTGCAGGAGCCTCCGAGCTCTCCCTCCAGTTCTGGGAACTTTGGTACATCCCCACTAATGTGGACCCCAGCATCCTCTAGGACGTAAGAGAAAATAGGACTTTAATTACCTACCGGTAAATCCTTTTCTCATAGTTTGTAGAGGATGCTGGGCGCCCGCCCAGCACTTCGTGATCCTGCAGTGGTTACTTAGTTCAGTACTGCTTAGTTCTTAGTTACGTACTGTTTTGTTACTTGGTAAGTAATCTTGTTCAGCCGTTGCTGATGTTTCAAGCTGGTTAGCTTGGTTTGCCTTGTATGGGTGAGTTGGTGTGAATCTCGCCACTATCTGTGTAAAATCCTTTTCTCAAAGTTGTCCGTCTCCTCGGGCACAGTTTCTATACTGAGTCTGGTAGGAAGGGCATAGAGGGAGGAGCCAGTCCACACTCTCAAACTCTTAAAGTGCCAATAGCTCCTAGTGGACCCGTCTATACCCCATGGTACTACTGTGGACCCCAGCATCCTCTACGGACTACGAGAAAAGGATTTACCAGTAGGTAATTAAAATCCTATTTTCTACCACACTGGGGCATGCTCAGCGCTTCCCAAGCTGCTGGGCATGCCCTATCTGGCAAGGCATCCATTAACAGCTGCTCTGCTTAAGTGAAGCAACAGGTAAGGAGGAGACCTGGGGCAGGGAGTGAGGTGAGCTCCACTGGGACAGGGATTGAGATGAATCTATACATCTAGCTAGAATATTAAGTATACCAAGAAATACAGATTGATGGCTTGTGCTGTCACCAGATGAAGAAATACCCATATGCTGTTGCCACATCATGCCAATCATTCATTGCTGTTTTTATGTGGTTTTGTAATGTCCTTTTCTCTTTATAAAGGTCTTAGAAATTAACTTGAACACCATTGTCCCATATGTGAGTGGCCCTAAGAGGCCTCAAGATCGGGTATCTGTAACTGATATGAAGAAGGATTTTGAAGCATGCCTAAGTGAAAAGGTAGGGGAAAAGCTAACTAATAATCTTGTAAAATGGTGTGCTGGCTCTGCCAATTCAGGTCAGCTTTTACAGAACGTTGGGCGTTTCACTTAAGCATTAATGGTGCCGCTGGACCCTGGAGACTTTCACTGACTGTGAGAAGAAGAAGAAGTGAACTCACCTGCGTGCAGGATGGATTGGCTTCTTGGCTACTGGACATCAGCTCCAGAGGGACGATCACAGGTACAGCCTGGATGGTCACCGGAGCCGCGCCGCCGGCCCCCTTGCAGATGCTGAAGTAAGAAGAGGTCCAGAATCGGCGGCTGAAGACTCCTGCAGTCTTCTAAAGGTAGCGCACAGCACTGCAGCTGTGCGCCATTTTCTTCTCAGCACACTTCACACGCAGTCACTGAGGGTGCAGGGCGCTGGGGGGGGGCGCCCTGGGAGGCAAATGTAAACATATATAAAGGCTAAAAATACCTCACATATAGCCCCCAGAGGCTATATGGAGATATTTAACCCCTGCCTGTATTCACAAAATAGCGGGAGACGAGCCCGCCGAAAAAGGGGCGGGGCCTATCTCCTCAGCACACGGCGCCATTTCCTCTCACAGCTCCGCTGGTCAGGACGGCTCCCAGGTCTCTCCCCTGCACTGCACTACAGAAACAGGGTAAAACAGAGAGGGGGGGCAAATTTAATGGCAATATCTTGATATATATAAAGCAGCTATAAGGGAGCACTTATTATAAGGCTATCCCTGTCATATATAGCGTTTTTTGGTGTGTGCTGGCAGACTCTCCCTCTGTCTCCCCAAAGGGCTAGTGGGTCCTGTCTTCGTTTAGAGCATTCCCTGTGTGTCTGCTGTGTGTCGGTACGTGTGTGTCGACATGTATGAGGACGATATTGGTGTGGAGGCGGAGCAATTGCCAAATATGGGGATGTCACCTCCTAGGGGGTCGACACCAGAATGGATGCCTTTATTTATGGAATTACGGGATAGTGTCAACACGCTAAAGCAGTCGTTTGACGACATGAGGCGGCCGGACAATCAATTAGTGCCTGTCCAGGTGCCTCAAACACCGTCAGGGGCTGTAAAACGCCCTTTGCCTCAGTCGGTCGACACAGACCCAGACACAGGCACTGATTCCAGTGGTGACGAATCAACCGTATTTTCCAGTAGGGCCACACGTTATATGATTTTGGCAATGAAGGAGGCGTTACATTTAGCGGATACTACAGGTACCACTAAACAGGGTATTATGTGGGGTGTGAAAAAACTACCTATAGTTTTTCCTGAATCAGAAGAATTAAATGACGTGTGTGATGAAGCGTGGGTTGCCCCTGATAAAAAGCTGATAATTTCAAAGAAATTATTGGCATTATACCCTTTCCCGCCAGAGGTTAGGGAGCGCTGGGAAACACCTCCTAGGGTGGACAAGGCGCTAACACGCTTATCAAAACAAGTGGTGTTACCTTCTCCTGAGACGGCCGCACTTAAAGATCCATCAGATAGGAGGATGGAAAATATCCAAAAAAGTATATACACACATGCAGGTGTTATACTACGACCAGCTATAGCGACTGCCTGGATGTGCAGTGCTGGGGTAGTTTGGTCAGAGTCCCTGATTGAAAATATTGATACCCTGGACAGGGACAATATTTTACTGTCGTTAGAACAAATAAAGGATGCATTTCTTTATATGCGTGATGCACAGAGGGATATCTGCACACTGGCATCACGGGTAAGTGCTATGTCCATTTCGGCCAGAAGAGCTTTATGGACGCGACAGTGGACAGGCGATGCGGATTCAAAACGGCATATGGAAGTTTTGCCGTATAAAGGGGAGGAGTTATTTGGAGTCGGTCTATCAGATTTGGTGGCCACGGCTACAGCCGGGAAATCCACCTTTCTACCTCAAGTCACTCCCCAACAGAAAAAGGCACCGACTTTTCAACCGCAGCCCTTTCGTTCCTTTAAAAATAAGAGAGCAAAGGGCTATTCATATCTGCCACGAGGCAGAGGTCGAGGGAAGAAACAGCAACAGGCAGCTCCTTCCCAGGAACAGAAGCCCTCCCCGGCTTCTACAAAAGCCTCAGCATGACGCTGGGGCTTCTCAAGCGGACTCGGGGACGGTGGGAGGTCGTCTCAAAAATTACAGCGCGCAGTGGGCTCACTCGCAGGTAGTTCCCTGGATCCTGCAGATAATATCTCAGGGGTACAGGTTGGAATTAGAGACAGATCCACCTCGCCGTTTCCTGAAGTCTGCTTTACCAACGTTCCCTTCCGAAAGGGAGACGGTTTTGGAAGCCATTCACAAGCTGTACTCTCAGCAGGTGATAGTCAAGGTACCTCTTCTACAACAAGGGAAGGGGTATTATTCCACTCTATTTGTGGTACCGAAGCCGGATGGCTCGGTAAGGCCTATTCTAAATCTGAAGTCCTTGAACCTGTACATAAAGAAGTTCAAGTTCAAGATGGAGTCACTCAGAGCAGTGATAGCGAACCTGGAAGAAGGGGACTTTATGGTATCCTTGGACATCAAGGATGCGTATCTCCACGTTCCAGTTTACCCCTCACACCAGGGGTACCTCAGGTTCGTTGTACAAAACTGTCACTATCAGTTTCAGACGCTGCCGTTTGGTTTGTCCACGGCACCTCGGGTCTTTACAAAGGTAATGGCCGAGATGATGATTCTTCTTCGAAGAAAAGGCGTATTAATTATCCCATACTTGGACGATCTCCTAATAAGGGCAAGGTCCAGAGAACAGCTAGAGATGGGATTAGCAATATCTCAAGAGGTGCTAAAGCAGCACGGATGGATTCTGAATATTCCAAAATCCAAATTAATGCCGACAACTCGTCTGCTGTTCCTAGGGATGATTCTGGACACGGTTCAGAAAAAGGTTTTTCTTCCCGAGGAAAAAGCCAAGGAGTTATCCGACCTGGTCAGGAATCTCCTAAAACCAGGAAAGGTGTCTGTACATCAATGCACGCATCTTCAGATGCACCTGCGGATAACCCTGTCTCCAAGGACAAGGGTATCTCTTCTGTGGTGGTTGCAGAGGGCTCATCTATTGGAGGGCCGCAGATTCGGCATACAGGATTGGATCCTGGTGACCACGGACGCCAGCCTGAGAGGCTGGGGAGCAGTCACACAAGGAAGAAACTTCCAGGGAGTGTGGTCGAGCCTGGAAAAGTCTCTTCACATAAACATTCTGGAACTAAGAGCAATCTACAATGCTCTAAGCCAGGCGGAACCTCTGCTTCAAGGAAGACCGGTGTTGATCCAGTCGGACAACATCACGGCAGTCGCCCATGTAAACAGACAGGGCGGCACAAGAAGCAGGAGTGCAATGGCAGAAGCTGCCAGGATCCTTCGCTAGGCGGAGAATCACGTGATAGCACTGTCAGCAGTGTTCATCCCGGGAGTGGACAACTGGGAAGCAGACTTCCTCAGCAGACACGATCTTCACCCGGGAGAGTGGGGACTTCATCCAGAAGTTTTCCACATGCTAATAAACCGTTGGGAAAGACCAATGGTGGACATGATGGCGTCTCGCCTCAACAAAAAACTGGACAGGTATTGCGCCAGGTCAAGAGATCCGCAGGCAATAGCTGTGGACGCGCTGGTAACACCTTGGGTGTACCAGTCGGTGTATGTGTTTCCTCCTCTGCCTCTCATACCAAAGGTATTGAGAATCATACGGCAAAGCGGAGTAAGAACGATACTAGTGGCTCCGGATTGGCCAAGAAGGTCTTGGTACCCGGAACTTCAAGAGATGGTCACGGACGATCCGTGGCCTCTACCTCTAAGACAGGACCTGCTTCAGCAGGGACCGTGTCTATTCCAAGACTTACCGCGGCTGCGTTTGACGGCATGGCGGTTGAACGCCAGATCCTAAAAGGAAAAGGCATTCCAGAAGAAGTCATTCCTACCTTGATTAAGGCAAGAAAGGAAGTCACCGCGAAGCATTATCACCGCATTTGGCGGAAATATGTTGCGTGGTGCGAGGATCGGAGTGCTCCGACGGAGGAATTTCAACTGGGTCGTTTCCTACATTTCCTGCAATCAGGATTGTCTATGGGTCTCAAATTGGGATCTATTAAGGTTCAAATTTCGGCCCTGTCAATATTCTTCCAAAAAGAATTGGCCTCAGTTCCTGAGGTCCAGACTTTTGTCAAAGGAGTACTGCATATACAGCCTCCTGTGGTGCCTCCGGTGGCACCGTGGGATCTAAATGTAGTTTTAGATTTCCTCAAATCCCATTGGTTTGAACCACTAAAAAATGTGGATTTGAAATATCTCACATGGAAAGTGACTATGTTACTGGCCCTGGCGTCCGCCAGGAGAGTATCTGAACTGGCGGCTTTATCTTATAAAAGCCCTTATTTAATTTTCCATTCGGATAGGGCAGAGCTGCGGACGCGTCCGCATTTTCTCCCTAAGGTGGTATCAGCGTTTCACCTGAACCAGCCTATTGTAGTGCCTGCGGCTACAAGCGACTTGGAGGACTCCAAGTTGTTGGACGTTGTCAGAGCTTTAAAAATATACATTTCAAGGACGGCTGGAGTCAGAAAATCTGACTCGCTGTTTATACTGTATGCACCCAACAAGTTGGGTGCGCCTGCTTCTAAGCAGTCGATTGCTCGTTGGATTTGTAACACAATTCAACTTGCACATTCTGTGGCAGGCCTGCCACAGCCTAAATCTGTTAAGGCCCATTCCACAAGGAAGGTGGGCTCATCTTGGGCGGCTGCCCGAGGGGTCTCGGCATTACAACTCTGCCGAGCAGCTACGTGGTCAGGGGAGAACACGTTTGTAAAATTCTACAAATTTGATACCCTGGCAAAGGAGGACCTGGAGTTCTCTCATTCGGTGCTGCAGAGTCATCCGCACTCTCCCGCCCGTTTGGGAGCTTTGGTATAATCCCCATGGTCCTTTCAGGAACCCCAGCATCCACTAGGACGATAGAGAAAATAAGAATTTACTTACCGATAATTCTATTTCTCGGAGTCCGTAGTGGATGCTGGGCGCCCATCCCAAGTGCGGATTATCTGCAATACTTGTACATAGTTATTGCTAACTAATTCGGGTTATTGTTTAGGGAGCCATCTTTCAGAGGCTCTTCTGTTATCATACTGTTAACTGGGTTTAGATCACAAGTTGTACGGTGTGATTGGTGTGGCTGGTATGAGTCTTACCCGGGATTCAAAATCCTCCCTTATTGTGTACGCTCGTCCGGGCACAGTACCTAACTGGAGTCTGGAGGAGGGTCATAGGGGGAGGAGCCAGTGCACACCACCTGATCTGGAAAAGCTTTACTTTTTGTGCCCTGTCTCCTGCGGAGCCGCTATTCCCCATGGTCCTTTCAGGAACCCCAGCATCCACTACGGACTCCGAGAAATAGAATTATCGGTAAGTAAATTCTTATTATTTCCTCATTCTTAATAGGTTGTTTGCTGCTGGACAAACTAGTTAACTTGCACCATCAGAAAAAGGATTAGCACAGTGTAATATTGGGGGTCATTCTGAGTTGTTCACTCGCTAGCTACTTTTAGCAGTCGTGCAAACGCATAGTCGCCGCCCACAGGGGAGTGTGTTTTCGCTTTGCAAGTGTGCGAACGCCTTTGCAGCCGAGCGCAGCAAAAACATTTTGTGCAGTTTCAGAGTAGCTCTGGACTTACTCGGCCCTTGCGATCACTTCAGTCTTTTTGGTGCAGGAATTGACGTCGGACACCCGCTCAGCAAACGCCTGGACACGCCTGCGTTTTCCCAAACACTCCCAGAAAACGGTCAGTTTACATCCCATAAACGCCCTCTTTATGTCAGTCACCATGCCTTCGGCTGTACGAATGGAATCTTCGCTAAACCCATCGCCCAGCACCGATCCTCTTTGAACCAGTACGACACGCCTGCACATCACGGTGCATACACATGCGCAGTTTTGCCGTTTTTTTACCTGATCGCTGCGCTGCAAAAATCGGCAGCGAGCGATCAACTCTGAATGATCCACATTGTGCGAGTGGTAAACTCACACAAAACTAGTAAAAAAAAAAAAAACTTGTGAAAAAAAGACCTGTTTCAGATGGGCGAGTTTGACAGATCACCAAAATCCGTGCAGGCTTACTGTAAAAGTAATTAAATACCAAAAACCCTGGTTTAAGAAATACAGGGAAAAAAATGCGTAGGGTTCCCCTGCATTTAAAAAAACCCAGCATCGGGCTCTTGGGGCCGGCCCTGGTTCTAAAAATACGTTAAATAGGGGTCCCCCCTATTTTTTGAATCAGCACTGGACTCCACTAGCAGGGGGATATTGCCATAGCCAAGGGACACATTTGACTGAGTCCTCCAGCCAAAGCATTTATTCCCCCTAACTAGTCAGCACAGGCTGGGATTTCCTGGGTTCCCCCCTCTCCAGGGCACCCAAGGCCTTGGCAGATGCCTAGGGTTCTCTCCGGCACCCCTTGCTGGTGGGTGCTGAGTTGATAGCATTTCCATTAAAGTGAGAAAAATATTGTCTTTTACAGAAAGACTACAGGTCCCAGCAAGCCTCCCCTGCATGCTGTTACTTGGAGAGCTACAAATGCATACTCCCCTACCCCTTGGAAAAGATTGGTCCCGTTGTCCAGTAGCATTAAAAATAAAATAAAAAAAATCCCGAACAAGCCGCACCTGGGGGTGCTTAATGTGTATACACATATAGCTCCTCTCAGCAAATGCCCCCAGCCAACCGGCCACTACCATAGGAACAGGCCGCTGATTGACTGTGTGTGGGCTGGCTCATAGAGGGTCAAACCAGGGCCGGCTCAAAGAGCCCGCTTCTGGTTATGCTTTTGGGGAGTTTCCCGCATCTTTTCTTTTTTTAATTTTTTTATATTTAATAATTTAATTACTTTTGCACACAGAAACCTGCACGGATCTCGCTGCGTGCTTCTGTCAAACTTGCACATTCTAATGTAACGCATTACTAGGTTTGAGTTTACCCGCAATTAAACACTCATACACTCACATTTCTGATAGCCTTGAACTCTCCAACTCGCAGGCTATTACATAGTGCGAGTTGCGGTACAAACTCGTATCAAACTCTCAGCGAGTAGGTGCGAGTTTGTACTGGCTCCTAAGAAAGGAGAAAAGCAGATGAGAATAAGGTGAGTGTGAATTAAATAAAAAAGGTTAAAAACAAGTTAAAATCTACAAATGGTTTCTTTTCTGGTGATCTCTCCAATTAAAATATGCTTTGTACTCTGCATTGAAGTAGTAAGACTGTTGTATAATAGCCACAGTTGCATATTGTATGTAAATTGTGAAAATGTCACAATTGAAAGTAACCCAGCTTGATTAAAATAAAGGTTAAAGTATTATATGGCATTAAGTTTGTCTCGTTTTCCTTGTAGACTTATTGTAGGTTCCACAATAGATAAGTTCTTTGCGTAAAAATTTTGACTTGCATAAAAGAAACACAAATGTGTGTATTGGATATATATCAATTATACACATGGAATATTGCGTCAATGATATGAATTACATTTACACAATGTAGCCAACACGTACAAGTTTTTATGGAATGAGGATACTAGGTGCCCTTTTCAGAAGAGTATAAAAAAGATGACAGAGTTGGTGAGGCTGCTGTGCCAAACAAAACCACCAGTTCAGCAGTACATAGTATGCTGGAGGAACAATCTTTAATAGGTTGTTCGCTGCTGGACAAACTAGTTAACTTGCACTATCGCAAAAGGATTTGGCATCAGTGGATCATATTTGTTCATAATGTAGCCAGTGAATCAAGGGACAGTTTTGTAACATAGTTTATAATAACTTAAGAATCTTAAGGTGCCCACCATACACCTAAAGATTTATCTTCCAATCTAGCTGGTTGGAACGGAAATCTGGTAATGGATGGTAGCAAATGACAGTTGACCATTTGAAATGGTCAACTGTCATTTGCTCCCATCCATGTCATTTGCTCCCATCCATTACCAGATTTTAATTCCAACCAGCCAGAATGGAAGATACATTTTTTGATGTATAGGCAGCTAAAGCTGAGCCAAGAACTCTTGAGGCCACAAACCCACTTGCTTTGCATGCCAGACTAACTTCCTTGGAAACAAGACTTTACCAGACAGAAAGAGGTAAGATGTGACCATAAGCATTGATACATTTTATAATATTTGTTGACTCCAATCTTCAGCATCAGTGAGGCTGTTATGGCGTCCAAGATCACAGCAAGTATTGCACATGGGCAGAACACAGCATGAGAAAGTGTCAGTGAGGACAGCTTCTGAGGACACTGCAGGCGACACAGCAAGCATCGGTGGGGCTGTTATGGTGTCCTCTGCAGCATATATTTTACTTTCTCTTACATCCTAGAGGATGCTGGGGTCCATATTAGTACCATGGGTATAGACGTGTCCACCAGGAGCCATTGGCACTTTAAGAGTTTAATAGTGTGGGCTGGCTCCTCCCTCTATGCCCCTCCTACTAGACTCAGTTTAGATAATGTGCCCGGAGGAGCCGGTCACAGCTAGGGGTGCTCCATAGGAGTTTTTCTAGTTTTCTTGTTTTTATTAGAGTTAGGCACAGGGAGGCTTGCTTCATGGGACTTACGGGGGGGGGGGGGGGGAGAGCAGTGCCATGTTCAGGGGAGCTTCTCCTCAAAGCGGACCCAGCAGCGTTCAGCGCCATTTTACTGCCTACAGGGAGAGCTGTCCCTCCACGCAACTCCAGCTATCCTGTGCGGTACCAGGGGGTTGAAGAAGGGGGGGGGCGTAGCTCATACTGAGACTGAAACTCAGGTGTTAAAGAAATGTATGGCAGTTTGGTCAGGTTCTGTTCCTATTCCTTCAACATCCCCTAGCATGTTCCCATAGAAACGTGCACTTGCCCAGATTATGCAAGATGACACGGATACAGACTCTGATACAGCAGACGGTGATGGGGTCGTGCTGAGGGGGGCGGCATCCCTTGCAAAGCAGGTGCAGCTTATGATTGAGGCCATTAGAGATGTGTTAAACATTACTGACACGCCACCTGTGCAGGTTGAGGAGGCTTACTTTACTAACATTAAGAAAACCTCGCTAACCTTCCCTGCGTCTAAAGAATTAAACACTATATTTGAGAAATCCTGGGAGAATCCTGAGAAAAAATTCCAGATCCCAAAAAGGGTTCTGGTTGCTTTTCCCTTCCCTGAGGAGGATAGGAAAAAATGGGAAAAAACCCCCATAGTTAACGCATCTGTTTTACCTGTCCCTGGGTCTACCGCGTTAAAAGAACCGGCTGATCGTAAGATTGACACTACGCTCAAATCCATATACACTGCTTCAGGAGTGGCGTTAATGCCCACTATTGCCTGTGCATGGATTTCTAAAGCCATAGTAAAGTGGTCAGGCACATTACTAGAGGATTTGGATACAATGGATAGAAGTGACATTGAATTATTTTTACGTAACATACAGGATTCTGCGGGGTTCATGGTGGAATCCATGAAGGACCTGGGTACGCTCACTGCATGGATATCTTCCATGTCGGTCTCCGCTCGCAGGGGACTCTGGCTACGCCAATGGTCTGCAGACGCGGAATCCAGGAGAAGTGTGGAGAACCTACCCTACACAGGTCAGGCTCTATTTGGGGAAGCATTGGATGCGTGGATTTCTACAGCAACCGCGGGTAAGTCACCTTTTCTTCCCTCTGCTACGCCTTCTACATAGAAACCATTTTCTTCATCTGCATCGCAGTCCTTTCGGACCACTAAGACAAAAAGTCCAAGCCTCCTACCACTTTCTTTAGAGGTGGTCGCGCAACATCCAAAAAGCCTGCACCCGCAGGTTCCCAGGACCAGAAACCTGCTTCTGGTTCCACAAAATCCTCAGCATGACGGACCGCTCAGCCTGGAGGACGGGCTGGTGGGTGCGAGGCTCAGACGTTTCAGCCACGTCTGGGTGTCGTCCGGCCTGGATCCCTGGGTACAGGATATTGTGTCCCAGACTGGAGTTTCAAGAACTCCCGCCTCACCGATTCTTCAAATCAGGCTTGCCAGCTTTGCTGACAGACAGGGCTATCCTGCAGGAAGCCATCCAAAAATTGGATAAGTCACAGGTCTATATCCCAGTTCCACCTCATATGCAAAACAAGGGTTATTATTCAAACCTTTTCGTGGTACTGAAACCGGATGGTTGGGTCAAACCAATTTTGAACTTGAAATTGTTGAACCCTTATCTGAGGGTGTTCAAATCAAAATGGAGTCTCTCCGGTCTGGAGGAGGGAGAGTTTCTGGTATCCCTGGATATCAAGGATGCGTACCTCCACATTCCGATTTGGCCGCCGCACCAGGCTTATCTCAGATTTGCACTGTTAGACAGTCACTATCAATTTCAGGCACTGCCATTCGGCCTCTCCACAGCACCGAGGGTGTTCACCAAGGTGATGGCAGAGATGATGGTTCTCCTCCGCAGACAGGGGGTCAACATAATTCCATATCTGGACGATCTGCTGATAAAGGCATCCTCCAGGGAGACGTTGTTGCAGTCCATTGCTCTCATGACTCATCTGCTCAGGAAACACGGTTAGTTCTGAACCTTCCAAAGTCACATTTGGAGCCGACAAGGAGATTGTCTTTTCTGGGGATGATCCTCGACACGGAGGTGCAGAGGGTGTTTCTACCAGAGGAGAAAGCATTGGTGATTCAAACAATGATCCGGGGTGTCCTGAAACCAGCCCGGGTATCTGTTCATCAGTGCATTCGCCTTCTGGGGAAAATGGTTGCCTCCTACGAGGCTCTACAGTACGGAAGATTTCATGCTCTGTACTTCCAACTGGATCTCTTAGACAAGTGGTCGGGATTTCACCTACACATGCACCTTAGGATACGTTTGTCGCCGAAAGCAAGGATTTCACTCCTCTGGTGGCTACAAATGCCTCACCTTCTGGAGGGCCGCAGATTCGGTATTCATGACTGGATCCTTCTAACCATGAATGCAAGTCTCCGGGGTTGGGATGCAGCCACTCAAGGGGAAACCTTCCAAGGAAGCCTGGAATCCAGTCTTCCAAAAAACATTCTGGAACCAAGAGCCGTCCACAACTGTCTTCTCCAAGCGGCTCATCTTCTGCGAGATCGATCCATTCAAGTGCAGTCGGACAATGTAACGACGGTGGCCTACATAAACTGACAGGGCGGAATGAAGAGCAGAGCTGCAATGTCAGAGGTAACAAGAGTCATCCTCTGGGCAGAAAAACACGTGTTGGCGCTTTAAGCAATCTTCATTCCGGGAGTGCACAACTTGGAAGTGGACTTCCTCAGCAGACACGATCTCCATCCAGGAGAGTGGGGCCTCCATCCAGAGGTGTTCACGGAGGTGACAAATTTTTTGGGGGTTCCTCAAATAGACATGATGGCCTCCCGCCTCAACAAGAAGCTTCAGAGGTTTTGTTCCAGGTCGAGAGACCCGCAAGCAGTGGCGGTGGATGCTCTGGTGTCTCCGTGGGTGTTCCAGTCGGTGTACGTGTTTCCTCCACTTCCACTCTTCCCAAGGATTTTAAAGCTCATAAGGAGAACAAGAGTTCAGGCAATCCTCATTGCTCCAGACTGGCCAAGACGGGCTTGGTACTCGGATCTTCTGGATCTACTTCGGGAGGACCTGTTACAACAGGGGCCGTTAGCTTATCAAGTCTTACCGCGGCTTCGTTTGATGGCATGGAGGTTGAACGCCAGATATTTAGTTTGGAAGGGCATTCCGAACAAAGTCATTCCTACCCTGATACAGACTAGGAAAGAAGTAACATGTAAACATTACCATCGCATTTGGAAAAAGTATGTATCTTGGTGTGAATCCAAGAAGTTTCCTACGGTGGAGTTTCAACTGGGACGGTTTCTCCTCTTCCTGCAGGCAGGTGTGGATATGGGCCTGAGGTTGGGATCCGTAAAGGTCCAGATTTCAGCCTTATCCATTTCTTCCAGAAACAATTGGCTGCCTTCCCTGAGGTTCAGACTTTTTTGAAAGGGGTTCTGCACATCCAGCCTCCCTTTGTGCTGCCTACAGCACCCCGGGATCTTAACGTGGTGTTGCAGTTCCTCCAATCAGATTGGTTTGAGCCTCTACTGGAGGTTTAGGCCAAGTTTCTCACATGGACGGCTGTCACTTTGTTGACGTGTGTCGGAGTTGGGGGTTTTGTCTTGCAAAAGTCCCTATTTGATCTTCCATGAAGATAGAGCTGAACTCAGGACGCGTCAGCAGTTCCTTCCAAAGGTTGTGTCTGCTTTTCATATCAACCAACCTCTTGTGGTGCCAGTATCTACTGTCTCCTCAATTACTTCAAAGTCCTTGGATGTTGTAAGGGCTCTGAAAATCCTATGTGCAGAGGACTGCTCGTCACAGAAAATCTGACTCTGTTTGTCCTGTATGATCCCAAGAAAATTGGGTGTCCTTCTAAGCAGACGATCTCTCGCTGGATCAGATTCACTAGCCGTGTCCAAGATCTGTTAAGGCCCACTCTACTCGTAAGGTGGGTTCTTCCTGGACGGCTGCCCGGGGTGTTTCGGCTTTACAGCTTTGCCGAGCAGCTACTTGGTCTTGGTCAAACACGTTTGCTAAATTCTACAAGTTCGATACTTTGGCCTCGGAGGACCTAAAGTTTGGTCAATCAGTTCTGCAGGAGCCTCCGCGCTCTCCCTCCCGTTCTGGGAGCTTTGGTACATCCCCATGGTACTAATATGGACCCCAGCATCCTCTAGGACGTAAGAGAAAATAGGATTTTAATTACCTACCGGTAAACTCTTGAGGGAGGAGCCAGCCCACAATAAACTCTTAAAGTGCCAGTGGCTCCTGGTGGACCAGTCTATACCCCATGGTACTAATATGGACCCCAGCATCCTCTACGGACTACGAGAAAAGGATTTACCGGTAGGTAATTAAAATCCTATTATTTATTGCTTTAGAAATGCTCTTAAGGTGCAAAATGAGTAGAAAACTTTACCGTTAATCTGGCAAAATCGATAATCCGGCACTGGAACCGAGGATGCCGGAAAATCGGTGGTGTATCTGTATATACTATTAGAACTCGTACAATGATTATGTAGTATAGACTTAAGCAGAGTAATCTGAGCTCAGTGCAGTACATTTTTAGTATAAATTATTTCTACTGTGTTGGGTAATGATTTGCATTCCTGGTGAATCACTTGGAAAACAAGGAGGTTACAGGCTAATTTTCTTAAGTTTATATGTCTTTTCAGGTGGGTTTGAGAGGATTCCAAATTCCAGCAGAAAAACAGAAAACAGAGGTTGCTGTGACTTATGGAAACTCAGAATATCTGTTGTCGCATGGCTGTGTCCTTACAACTGCTGTCATCAGCTGTACCAACAACTGTAACCCCTCTGTCATGCTAACTGCAGGTAATGAAACCAGAAGTTCCACAGCACACTGGCTCATCCTTTGGGGAAATCAGTTGGTGCTGCAGCCACGTACAGCTGATGCACTCAGGCAGGAATAGGGTAACTAGTTATAACTAGACATAAGAGTAAAGTGATTACAATATACAGATGTGTCCTCTTATATCTCTGCTCCGTACGCTACAAGTCACACTACACATAATGCGTAAGTGCCGTGTGACTTGGTAGTGCCGAGCATCTTTTTTTGCATTTTTTTTCCCCACAATAATGTTTCTTATACACAGTCATGTAATAGAACGCACGAGCAGCTTGTGCTGATTACAATGATATGCAGCATGCCTATATTCTGTGTGTGACTGCGACTGTGTTTGCATACAAAATGCTCTGCTACAGTGTTTTCATGGAACACACTAACGTGGCATTTCGGATGCAGATAGACCCGCAATTACACACACAGAATATAGTGTTAATTTACTGTTTTTAACCACTTGAACAGAATCATCATACAGAATATAACATGAGCCGGAGATAATCAATATAGAAAAATATAATGTAGCATTAAAACATATTATAAAATAGGTAAATATTTCCATGTATAATGTGAACAGAATATGTATAATTTGTGCATCTCTGCGGACATCGGCATATAGAGAAATATAAGAACAACTTGCATATTTAAAAGAGCTTGATATGCACACAGATTAGTACATTATATAAACTATAAGGGAGTATGCAACAGTTATTTCTTGCTATTTCTTTTAGGTCCCGTGGATATATAGGTTATGTTTGGCTGTAGTACTGTTTATAATTTGAAATCCACGTTTCCCATACAAATGTCATTAAATCTTTTAATGTCTTTTCATTTTTATTAATCTTCTGATACAATAATGATAAAACGACAATGTTATATATGATTGAGACTTGTATTTTTCTCTATCGTCCTAGTGGATGCTGGGGTTCCTGAAAGGACCATGGGGAATAGCGGCTCCGCAGGAGACAGGGCACAAAAAGTAAAGCTTTCCGATCAGGTGGTGTGCACTGGCTCCTCCCCCTATGACCCTCCTCCAAGCCTCAGTTAGATTTTTGTGCCCGGCCGAGAAGGGTGCAATCTAGGTGGCTCTCCTAAAGAGCTGCTTAGAGAAAGTTTAGCTTAGGTTTTTTATTTTACAGTGAGTCCTGCTGGCAACAGGATCACTGCAACGAGGGACTTAGGGGAGAAGAAGTGAACTCACCTGCGTGCAGGATGGATTGGCTTCTTGGCTACTGGACATCAGCTCCAGAGGGACGATCACAGGTACAGCCTGGATGGTCACCGGAGCCTCGCCGCCGGCCCCCTTGCAGATGCTGAAACATGAAGAGGTCCAGAATCGGCGGCAGAAGACTCCTCAGTCTTCTAAAGGTAGCGCACAGCACTGCAGCTGTGCGCCATTTTCCTCTCAGCACACTTCACACGGCAGTCACTGAGGGTGCAGGGCGCTGGGAGGGGAGCGCCCTGGGAGGCAAATGAAAACCTATTTGGCTAAAAAATACCTCACATATAGCCTCCGGGGGCTATATGGAGATATTTAACCCCTGCCAGAATACACTAAAGAGCGGGAGACGAGCCCGCCGAAAAAGGGGCGGGGCCTATCTCCTCAGCACACAGCGCCATTTTCCTTACACAGCTCCGCTGGTCAGGACGGCTCCCAGGTCTCTCCCCTGCACTGCACTACAGAAACAGGGTAAAACAAGAGAGGGGGGGCAAAATAGTGGCAAAAATTATATTATAAAAGCAGCTATACAGGGAGCACTTATTATAAGGCTATCCCTGTCATATATAGCGCTTTTGGTGTGTGCTGGCAAACTCTCCCTCTGTCTCCCCAAAGGGCTAGTGGGGTCCTGTCTTCGTTAAGAGCATTCCCTGTGTGTCTGCTGTGTGTCGGTACGTGTGTGTCGACATGTATGAGGACGATATTGGTGTGGAGGCGGAGCAATTGCCAAATATGGGGATGTCACCTCCTAGGGGGTCGACACCAGAATGGATGCCTTTATTTATGGAATTACAAGATAGTGTCAACACGCTAAAGCAGTCGTTTGACGACATGAGACGGCCGGACAATCAGTTAGTGCCTGTCCAGGCGCCTCAAACACCGTCAGGGGCTGTAAAACGCCCTTTGCCTCAGTCGGTCGACACAGACCCAGACACAGGCACTGATTCCAGTGGCGACGGTGACGAATCAACCGTATTTTCCAGTAGGGCCACACGTTATATGATTTTGGCAATGAAGGAGGCGTTACATTTAGCTGATACTACAGGTACCACTAAACAGGGTATTATGTGGGGTGTGAAAAAACTACCTATAGTTTTTCCTGAATCAGAAGAACTAAATGATGTATGTGATGAAGCGTGGGTTGCCCCCGATAAAAAGATGCTAATTTCAAAGAAGTTATTGGCTTTATACCCTTTCCCGCCAGAGGTTAGGGCGCGCTGGGAAACACCTCCTAGGGTGGACAAGGCGCTCACACGCTTATCTAAACAAGTGGCGTTACCCTCTCCTGAGACGGCCGCACTTAAAGATCCAGCAGATAGGAGGATGGAAAATATCCAAAAAAGTATATACACACATACAGGTGTTATACTACGACCAGCTATAGCGACAGCCTGGATGTGCAGTGCTGGAGTAGCTTGGTCAGAGTCCCTGATTGAAAATATTGATACCCTGGATAGGGACAATGTTTTACTGTCTTTAGAGCAAATAAAGGATGCATTTCTTTATATGCGTGATGCACAGAGGGATATCTGCACACTGGCATCACGGGTAAGTGCTATGTCCATTTCGGCCAGAAGAAGTTTATGGACGCGACAGTGGTCAGGCGATGCGGACTCAAAACGGCATATGGAAGTTTTGCCGTATAAAGGGGAGGAGTTATTTGGAGTCGGTCTATCAGATTTGGTGGCCACGGCTACAGCCGGGAAATCCACCTTTTTACCTCAAGCTACTCCCCAACAGAAAAAGACACCGACTTTTCAACCGCAGCCCTTTCGTTCCTTTAAAAACAAGAGAGCAAAGGGATATTCATATCTGCCACGAGGCAGAGGAAGGGGGAAGAGACACCAACAGGCAGCTCCTTCCCAGGAACAGAAGCCCTCCCCCGCTTCTACAAAAGCCTCAGCATGACGCTGGGGCTTCTCAAGCGGACTCGGGGGCGGTGGGCGGTCGTCTCAAGAATTTCAGCGCGCAGTGGGCTCACTCGCAGGTAGATCCCTGGATCCTGCAGATAATATCTCAGGGGTACAGGTTGGAACTAGAGACAGATCCGCCTCGCCGTTTCCTGAAGTCTGCTTTACCAACGTCCCCCTCCGAAAGGGAGACGGTTTTGGAAGCCATTCACAAGCTGTACTCTCAGCAGGTGATAGTCAAGGTACCTCTTCTACAACAGGGAAAGGGGTATTATTCCACTCTATTTGTGGTACCGAAGCCGGACGGCTCGGTAAGACCTATTCTAAATCTGAAGTCCTTGAACCTGTACATAAAGAAGTTCAAGTTCAAAATGGAGTCACTCAGAGCAGTGATAGCGAACCTGGAAGAAGGGGACTTTATGGTGTCCTTGGACATCAAGGATGCGTACCTCCACGTTCCAATTTACCCCTCACACCAGGGGTACCTCAGGTTCGTTGTACAAAACTGTCACTATCAGTTTCAGACGCTGCCGTTCGGATTGTCCACGGCACCTCGGGTCTTTACAAAGGTAATGGCCGAGATGATGATTCTTCTTCGAAGAAAAGGCGTATTAATTATCCCATACTTGGACGATCTCCTAATAAGGGCAAGGTCCAGAGAACAGCTAGAGATGGGATTAGCACTGTCTCAAGAAGTGCTAAAACAGCACGGCTGGATTCTGAATATTCCAAAATCCCAGTTAATGCCGACAACTCGTCTGCTGTTCCTAGGGATGATTCTGGACACGGTTCAGAAAAAGGTTTTTCTCCCGGAGGAAAAAGCCAAGGAGTTATCCGAGCTTGTCAGGAACCTCCTAAAACCAGGAAAGGTGTCTGTACATCAATGCACAAGAGTCCTGGGAAAAATGGTGGCTTCTTACGAAGCAATTCCATTCGGCAGATTCCATGCACGAATTTTTCAGAGGGATCTGTTGGACAAATGGTCAGGGTCGCATCTTCAGATGCACCAGCGGATAACCCTGTCTCCAAGGACAAGGGTATCTCTTCTGTGGTGGTTGCAGAGTGCTCATCTATTGGAGGGCCGCAGATTCGGCATACAGGATTGGATCCTGGTGACCACGGACGCCAGCCTGAGAGGCTGGGGAGCAGTCACACAAGGAAGAAACTTCCAGGGAGTGTGGACGAGCCTGGAAACGTCTCTTCACATAAACATTCTGGAACTAAGAGCAATCTACAATGCTCTAAGCCAGGCAGAACCTCTGCTTCAAGGAAAACCGGTGTTGATCCAGTCGGACAACATCACGGCAGTCGCCCATGTAAACAGACAGGGCGGCACAAGAAGCAGGAGTGCAATGGCAGAAGCTGCAAGGATTCTTCGCTGGGCAGAGAATCATGTGATAGCACTGTCAGCAGTGTTCATCCCGGGAGTGGACAACTGGGAAGCAGACTTCCTCAGCAGACACGACCTTCACCCGGGAGAGTGGGGACTTCATCCAGAAGTCTTCCACATGCTGGTAACCCGTTGGGAAAGACCAATGGTGGACATGATGGCGTCTCGCCTCAACAAAAAAACTGGACAGGTATTGCGCCAGGTCAAGAGATCCGCAGGCAATAGCTGTGGACGCGCTGGTAACGCCTTGGGTGTACCAGTCGGTGTATGTGTTTCCTCCTCTGCCTCTCATACCAAAAGTATTGAGAATTATACGGCAAAGAGGCGTAAGAACGATACTAGTGGTTCCGGATTGGCCAAGAAGGACTTGGTACCCGGAACTTCAAGAGATGATCACGGAAGATCCGTGGCCTCTACCTCTAAGGAGGGACTTGCTTCAGCAGGGTCCCTGTCTGTTTCAAGACTTACCGCGGCTGCGTTTGACGGCATGGCGGTTGAACGCCGGATCCTAAAGGAAAAAGGCATGCCGGAAGAAGTCATTCCTACTTTGATTAAAGCAAGGAAGGAAGTAACCGTGCAACACTATCACCGCATTTGGCGAAGATATGTTGCGTGGTGCGAGGATCGGAGTGCTCCGACGGAGGAATTTCAACTGGGTCGATTCCTACATTTCCTGCAATCAGGATTGTCTATGGGTCTCAAATTGGGATCTATTAAGGTTCAAATTTCGGCCCTGTCGATTTTCTTTCAAAAAGAATTGGCTTCAGTTCCTGAAGTCCAGACTTTTGTTAAGGGAGTGCTGCATATACAGCCTCCTGTGGTGCCTCCAGTGGCACCGTGGGATCTCAATGTGGTTTTGGAATTTCTAAAATCTCATTGGTTTGAACCACTAAAAAAGGTGGATTTAAAATATCTCACATGGAAAGTGACCATGTTACTAGCCCTGGCTTCGGCCAGGAGAGTGTCAGAACTGGCAGCTTTATCTTACAAAAGCCCATATCTGATTTTCCATTCGGACAGGGCAGAACTGCGGACTCGTCCGCATTTTCTCCCTAAGGTGGTGTCAGCATTTCATCTGAACCAGCCTATTGTAGTGCCTGCGGCTACAAGTGACTTGGAGGACTCCAAGTTACTGGACGTTGTCAGAGCATTAAAAATATATATTGCAAGGACAGCTGGAGTCAGAAAATCTGACTCGTTGTTTATATTGTATGCACCCAACAAGATGGGTGCTCCTGCGTCTAAGCAGACGATTGCTCGTTGGATCTGTAGCACAATCCATCTTGCACATTCTGTGGCAGGCCTGCCACAGCCTAAATCTGTTAAGGCCCACTCCACAAGGAAGGTGGGCTCATCTTGGGCGGCTGCCCGATGGGTCTCGGCATTACAACTTTGCCGAGCAGCTACGTGGTCAGGGGAGAACACGTTTGTAAAATTTTACAAATTTGATACTCTGGCTAAGGAGGACCTGGAGTTCTCTCATTCGGTGCTGCAGAGTCATCCGCACTCTCCCGCCCGTTTGGGAGCTTTGGTATAATCCCCATGGTCCTTTCAGGAACCCCAGCATCCACTAGGACGATAGAGAAAATAAGAATTTACTTACCGATAATTCTATTTCTCGGAGTCCGTAGTGGATGCTGGGTGCCCATCCCAAGTGCGGATTATCTGCAATAATTGTACATAGTTATTGTTAACTAATTCGGGTTATTGTTTAGGAAGCCATCTTTCAGAGGCTCCTCTGTTATCATACTGTTAACTGGGTTTTGATCACAAGTTGTACGGTGTGATTGGTGTGGCTGGTATGAGTCTTACCCGGGATTCAAAATTCCTCCCTTATTGTGTACGCTCGTCCGGGCACAGTACCTAACTGAGGCTTGGAGGAGGGTCATAGGGGGAGGAGCCAGTGCACACCACCTGATCGGAAAGCTTTACTTTTTGTGCCCTGTCTCCTGCGGAGCCGCTATTCCCCATGGTCCTTTCAGGAACCCCAGCATCCACTACGGACTCCGAGAAATAGAATTATCGGTAAGTAAATTCTTATTTTAAAACTATTTTGTGATCTAGATACCAGCAGGTATTTGATGTTAATGTGAGTGCAGGCTGGCCAGCAAGGATAAGTAAGTTTGGGTATCAACCACATAGAGATAATACGGAGATCCAAATGAGCTTATTAGTTTTCAAAGAGACTGATATAGGGGTATATGCAATTGTGGTCGAATTGCCGCAAATGTCGAAAAACGGGGCATTTTCGACACAAAAAAATTATTCGACAATGCAATACAGTACTTTTCAACAAAAAATCTGCTGTTTCAGATTCGACTTTTTGCAATTCGACATTTACTCAAATTCGACATGTCTGCAATCGTAAAAATGCGGCTTTTCGACAAAAGTATATTCAATTGAAGAATGTCGATTCGACAACAGTGCTTTTCGACAGTCATTTCGTCAATTTCAGTCCGCCTCATTTTGCTGGTGGAATCTAATAAAAAATTTTAAAAACATGGGGGTTTTTTTGGTGTTTTTTTTATTGCTAATAGCATATCTATTTATATTAGAAGGGATTATGTACTTGGTTTGTCTATTAGGAGCCACAAGTATTATTTATATATTTTTTTAAAAGAATATTTTATTTTTTTTACTGACTAAAATAATATGGAGAGATCAGAGCATGTTTTTCAGTGGGAATGGGTTAAAAATTGTGAAAAAAAATGCGTGGGGTCCCCCCCTCCTAAGCATAACCAGCCTCGGGCTCTTTGAGCCGGTCTTGGTTGTCAAAATACGGGGGGGGGGGGGAATGACAGGGGATCCCCCGTA